>NC_142724.1:3181818-3333333 GCF_055471065.1 Atractosteus spatula
TTGGAACTGAAATAAAGGTGTGAGTCATGCAGGACTGGGCATTGCCTTGAATAGCCTCCTCTGGATGTTCTTAGAACATTTACAGTGGTTTTCAATCATCACCAAGCCACGCTTGATCTGGAATTGCATCCTGAATTGGTCTGATGGCCTACCGTTCCCCAAACATTGAAACTGAAAATAAATCACAGCCATGGTAGGTTACAGATTAAAGAACCCAGAAAATGGCTTCCAGCGCTTGGATCAATTTACACAATAATTAAAGTTCATTAACTAATTTACAGTCAGTTCTTTTATTTATATTTAAATGTATTCATGGTTCTAAAACCAATGTCAAGGAAACATGCCCCAAGTGTCCCCGCCCACTGGCTCCGCCCCTCTTACCACTGAGCCAATCACAGGACAGGAGGAGGAGCTTACCTGCTGGGTGGGGCTAAATGGGGTTGAGCTGCAGATCCCATTGGGCCCTTGGAAAATGCCAGAGGAAATACTGCTGCCTACAAAATAATTGAAACAAAACAAACAACAAATTAATATGGTTTGACTTGAGTGTGTGAATTCATCCATAAGTTATCTGACAGACAGGTCAAGAGACACAAATCCGCTTTGTTGGCTTGGATGACCCAGATCAAAACAAAACGTTCACATTTGCAACTTTTCTTTGCAAATAAGAAACTGTGCTTTTTTGCCTGAGGATTTTTATCCAAGGCTATGAGTTAAAGTAAATGGTTGCTGGAGTATACATTGAGGCTTTTAATCCAAGATGGGCCTTTTGGTACCTGACCAGACTAACGACTAACGACAGTAGAGAAGCACATACTGCAATAGAGCTGTACACAAACAGATGTAACAGGGAGCAGCAGCACTATGGGGAATCAATGACTCTGAGCACCTGATATTCTTTCAAATGACAGTAATTCTGTAGTAATGATTAAATGTAAACTACCTGCAAATCATTTTAGAGTCTTTTTAAAACTGAGCTGCTGCATTTACGTTTATATTTTATTACGCATTCTGTTTTCATAGAACTGTGGCTGGCATACAGCTTTCATCCCAGCCACTAGAGGGCATTACTTTCTCTATCGGACACCATTGTTTATCCTTGCTGCCTAAAGTAGAGCTTTTCAAAAACTGCTTCCTGGGACCTCAGAGTCTGTTGGCTCTGTATTTAATGCAGGCTTGATTGAACTAAATTTAATTAGTCATTTTCGTCTGCCACAAAAGTTTAGGATAAATGTTAAATATTGGTTCCATCAAATCTCCAACAGGGCTTAGAAAATTAAAAAAAAAGGTTATTATCAGTCCAATTAAGGGTTCAGTTAATCCACAGAGGCCCTGAGCCACAGTTCCTGTCATGGGCTGTGACTGCGGAAGGTAAAAAATCAGAATGACCTTGACGTTACCATAGTAAAGTCAGTAAACTTGACTAGAGTTAGAATTCTATCATCTGTTATGTGTGGAACTATAAAAAAAAAGCTTTTTATAAGTTTAGTGAGTTCTTTCTGTGTGAACATTTCACCATTTCATCTGCAGGTCCACCATGAACCTGTAAGGCGAGGTCTCGAGATCAGACCCGTGCTGAGCTCCTGGTTTATAGTGGGTAACGAACGTGGATGGGTGGATCTGTAGCTCGCAAGTCTGTGCTCTCGATGAGAGAAACAAAGCTTCGTGTATTTCAGATGGGGGCTTGCAAAATAGGGCACAACAGTGGCTCACAGCTCATGTTTTGGGTCTGATTCTGGGCCAACGCATCTTCTGTGAGAAGTCTGCGTGTTCCCTCTCAGTGAAGTCTACGATGGGTTTCTTCAGAGGCTTCAGTTTCCTCTTGCCTCCCAGATAATCGCCGTTAGCTTGACGGGATACTGGATATTCCACTCTGGCCCCTTCCATAAGGAACAGGAGAGGGGCACCTTTATCATTAGTCTGCTCTGCCTGGAGTCGCTCCACTCCAGTCCTGATCCCAATATAGTTGGAATAAGGATCAAGAAAAGAACAAGCCGCTTGGCACTGCCTCAGTGTGCCTGAATGTTTTTCAGTACGTTACAATGACACATTACAGCCCAACACGCACACACCGTCTCGCAACCAGCTCCAGCGACGGGCAAGTGCTGTGATTAATGAAAACAGCGATACAGGTGGGAATTCCTGCAGCAGAGCACAGAGCATCCATCACTGTTATTGAACCTGTCAGAGGAATACCTTCCTCCAGGCTCCTCGCTTCAACCTGCTCATTTGTTACTGCTCTGCTTTTCAGAGATTTTCCAGATTGATTCCAGCTCTTTCCCTTAAACAACTGTGTCTCTGAACACAACAAAGCATTCTTAGACAAAAAAAAACTTGCCAGTAGCAAATTTGCAGAGATCACGGTATTCATTTTCTGCTTCTGAACGTCGATTTGTTTCTCCAGCAGACTGCCAGGGCAGTCCAGCCCCAAATATTTTCAAATACATATCAGTGTATTCAAATATTGTGTTACCCAGTCAAAAAACTGTATTAGGCCAATTTCTATAACACATTTTCTATATAAAACAAAAGCATTTCTACTTTAGTGGACCAGTACTGTTTTAATGTCTGTGTTGGGATTCATGGCTCAGTTCCCAGTGAGGACTGATTTAGAATCTTTTCAGCAGGCCTCCGATATTAGGAGCTATTGCAGCCTGTCGATCAAGTTTCCATCAGGGCACCTGAAGGAGTCTTGTTGCTTCTGCGTCAGGCACAGATGTCCTGTAAGTATCCAGTATCTGTGTACCCAGCCCCGTCCAGAGACGCGACACGGTCCCGCTGTAACCCAGACCTCACCCCTGCCCCACCAGTCACACTCTGGGTCGCTCTGCAGAAAGACCCCCAACCTCCCCCTGCCCAGCCGCTGTCTCTCACTGCCTCTCGCTGCGATACGCCCCTTAACCTCTCACCCCGCGAGAAATGCGAGATTTCGCGGTGCCTCGGAGAGCCGCGCAGCGCGGGGGGCGCCGCCGGGCTGGGGCATGCACGCCGCCGCATCGCCATGCCGACGGCGAGAGGAAGAGCCCCTGACCCTCAGAGAGAGCAGCAGGGGCTGCCTGACGCCAGGGGCCCAGACCGCGGCTAATGGGGAGCAGGTGTGTTTTTGCAGATGGTGGGGGGGGGGGGGGGGGTGTCTACAGAGCACAGAAGGGCCTTCACAGCCACCTGTAAGCTTCATTGCCCACAGCAGACCCTTCACTGCCCCATTACCCTCTCTCCTGGGCTCCTGAGTTCCTCTCTACCTCAACGTTCATCTCCCTGTCCTCACCTGACTTCTTAGCCATCAGCCACTTTGCTACAGCTGACGGCCAGCCTGCTCCTCGCTGCTCTTCACAGCCCGTCTAGCCAACGCCCGCAGCTGCCCCGGAGAGGGACAGGGACCCAAAGGGCCTCAGATCTGTGCTTCTGCTGAGGCCCTCTGTAGGCTGGACTCGCCACTCCCTCACTGTGCCAGCCCCCCCTCCTGGCTTCCCCAGCGCGACCAGAAAGGCCTTTTCATCTGCTCCCAGCAAGCTCCACCATCACAGAACTGGGACAGCAGCAACGGCACCATGTGCAGCAGGAAGGCAGGCAGCTAAACAGTACAGGTGCAGCAGAGGCCATTTCCCTCGACTTCCCCCGGTCAGACGCCTGGGTTATCAAGCAAAGGGCGTGAGCCCTGTGCTCCGGAGAGCGCTTCCCACTGCGCCTGGGAGAGACGGGCGGGACTGACCGTGCGTGGGGTAGCTGTACAGGGCCTGTCCGGAGGGGGTGCTGCTGAAGTTGGAAGCGTAGGTGAGGAGGCTGTTCTGCCCAGGCGAGTGGCTCAGATTGTCTTCTGTTTTAATATCTGGAGACGAGGAGAGACGAAGAGCAGAGATCAAGGACACAAAGTCTACGGACTACACTAAGAATGTTCTTAAGCGGGACGCAATGCTTTTTCCTACACAACCGGTTTCGGACTTACTAGTGCAATGTGGAAATTGTTTTCCGGGTGTAACATTCTTGGTTTTAAGGTAATATGACATAACCCTCTGGTTTATAGCCTGTTGACTGGAACAGTACTGGAAGGTACTGTTTTGAAATGAAAACCAATGTACACGTTTGTTGCTTAGATGTCACAGTTAGTTTGTAGTGACAGACAGTATACGCATGCTTATTGTTTAGGGGTACAGGAGGGTATTTTCATCAGAATCTCAGTCAGTACTGGTTGTTTCTGAACTCTCCTTATCAGACATATCGATGTGCCCGTGTTCACTGGGGGCACTGCTGAGGTCTCACACCTGCGGGCTCAGCTTGTAGGCTAGTGGTTTTCTAGCCTGAATCCCAGGTTTCTGCAATTATGAAACTTATGCTCAGCTCTGAGGTACATTTTTGAATCACTTATTCTCAAATTCTTCTCTATCCTGGATCACTTTTTCAAGAGGTCTCTCTCAGAAACAACCCCCAAATATCAGTTTTTCAATATAACTAAATGTATCATGAGAAATAAGACTCATGGTAAGTAACTCAACAGCAGAGGTGCTTATCAACAGGCCAACTGCAATAGCAGGGCAGATATTCTGTGTGAGAGTGAGGATCCCCTTTGTTTATGGGGAACCCCTACATCACAGGAATCCTCTAGACAGACACTGGGAACCTACAGGGGACCCCAGATCGGGGGTTGAAAAGCATCACTTCAAATAAGCAATGTAATGACACGTGAATGTTTCTCGTTGAGGCAAAAACAAAAAGAAGAAAAGAAAAAAGATGTAGAGCCATCTGACTGAACCCCAGCTTTCTCACAGTCCAGTCCCGCGCTCAGACACACAGCACACAATACAGAAACTGCACTCACTGTACGATGATATGCCATAGCTCTGGCTGTGATGGTGGTAGGGGGCGTAGGGGCCCGGGGGCTGGATCGCCGGGCTGTACTGAGCCTGTCCGTAGGCTGCCATGGCCGGGCTGCGGCCAGCGGGTCTGCAAGGACAAGGGAGAAAAAACTAAACGCAGCCGTTTAAGAAAGCCACTGCCTGCTGACCGCTCAGCCGACTCCGACACCCCTGCTCGCACAATATCAAAATGCTCCAGACCCTCAAGGGCACTGACAAACCCAACCCGGCAGGCCTCGTCGGCATGGACGGGCACACACTGCACAAAGGGTTGTGGGAGCGTGGAACAAGCAGCACAGTTACGTTGTTGAAGACGATACCCTGGATTTCAGGAAACAGCTGGATGAGATTCTCGGATCTAATAGCTCCAAACAGCCAAAGTGGCCTCCTCTCCTTTGTAACAGTTCTTATACATTCGGAGCCAGCGGTGACCGGGAGACTGGCAGGTTTCCTAATTCTCTGCAATTCCTGCCTGGTTAAAGACTTGGAGAAAAGCAGACAAGCAAGTCATTCTCCAGTAACCTCTGTAACACTTGAGGACCTGCCAGTGAAGACTTGTTAGTTGTCTACCGCAGAGTGGCAAGATCCATTTTCTGCCAGAGTCTTGTACACTCAAGGTGGGAGAGAACTAGAAAAACTGAAGGATTGTGACTCTCACTATGTGCGCTCTGCAACTTGTCACATCCACTGACTGTGTCAAAGTTTAGCCATCACTTCGCTTAAGTCCTCTTGTTCATACACCCCAGGAGTACAAGGAAACATTTCCATATTTCAAAAGCCTCTATGGCTATTTATATCTAGGGTCATTCTTAGATTTCCTGGCTATTGCCATATCTCTGAAACCATATCACATCCTTTTGAGCTCAAAGATGTTCACATCACACTTAAAATACAGATGAACCAGCCTGTATGACATGGTAACTCCATGAGGGGGAGAGGGAGACAGTCAGGGTGAAGGGGAATAATGCTTTGTGTCTTGAGAGTAACAGATGATTGGTTGAGGTGAAGACAAAGAGCGGGTGGCAGGGAGGGTCTTGATAGGCTCACCTGGAGAGAGGGGCGGGGCAGGGGGCGGAGACTGGTGAGGAGGCCCAGGCCTGACCTAAGGTAAAGGGAGAAAGAAAGTAACTGTCAGCTCTCTGCTCATCTTAAAGCTGAAACTTTCTGCTTTCCCCTGTTTAAAGCTGTTGACTCAAAACGCCAAGGAGCCAAGCACAGCTTAGCTAATGTATCCGAGCAGAATGGGCACAATTCCTCTACTGGAAAAAGTATTTTTTTCAATTAACTATAAGATAGAAGATACATTTACATCTCAACATGACACCAACGTTGCAGTTAGTTTTTGACCTCCAGTGAACACACTCTATATGATTGTGAAAACAGTCTAAACAACGGGTCTTGCAGTTTGCTTGGCCTAGAGGAGAGTGAAAGGTGGGTGCGTCTTTCCCTCTGCTCACCTGAACTGGACCGTGCTCTTCCTCTGAGCACGCTTTCGTTAGTGTTGGTCAATGCATACACACGCCTCAGTTAGAATCTCACCCGGCTCCGTAGCAAAACTGGTTTCACTGACTCCAAATGCGCTCGTGCTCGGCTCCTTCAGTTTCACTGAAAAAAAAAACTCCAGTTAATTAAGAGTATTTATCTTCATTTCACATCCCCCGCCCCCCCCGTCTGCTCTCCCCCTGGAGAAGAGAGTCCCCAGGATCTGTGCTGTCCGGAGGGGAAGAAGGAGGAGGCGTGTGGTTGTTCCCAAGCAGCTACGACAAACATACGACCCACACCGCGATCAGTAAACAGTTGGCAAAGCCTGAATGTGCGAGACAGGCCAGGAGACAGACGTTTACATAAGAATGTGTCGTTAGCGCCAAAACTACAAAACAATAGCAGCTCAAAGTTCGTGCAAACTTGTCAGGTGACATGCTTTGCCAAAAAAGGGCGATGCATTTTATCGCTCTCGGCATTGTCCTAGTTCAACACGTTTCGAGCGCAGCACAGGTTGTCACCTGCACAGACAAAAACAGAGAGAGGCTGTCACTTTTTTCATTTCAATTTGGCGCAAGTCTGTGACTTTGTGCCAGCTCCTACAGCTGGCAAGACAAACAGTGGGTTCCAGGTGCCGACGAGGGGAAAGAGATCGGGGCGCCCCGCTGACCTGGGGACACATGGGGCGCAGGGGAGAGACAGGTGGGCGCCGAGGCACTTTGCTTCCAAACAACACCTGTCGAGAGAGACGCTGGGTGAGAGCTCGAGGGAGGAAGGGGGCTAGAGGCCATAGAATTGCTCCCCTTTGACAGCCGAGCTGGTCTCTGAACTGACGTGGCCCTCCTCTACGCAGCAGGGGCCCGACCAGAGGGGCCTCCCCGCACACTCCACACAGGGCTCCAAACTGCTGGTGTCGGCCGAGGAGAGCGTGTGTCTGGATAAATCGTCCGCAGTCCATCCAGCCCCTGCTAGAAAGGCGCCAGGGTTTGCTTTTCAGACTCGACTTCCTTCTTCCTCTCTGCGCCCGCCCCCACCCGGCCTGGCCCAGACCCGACCCGACGCCTGCGCCGAGGGGTCAGGCGGCTCTCGCCTCAGGCTAGCTCAGCCTGGCCAGGCCAAACACCGCGGCTTGAACCGCGGACCCGAGCTGGCAGAAGGCCGACACTGACACACTGACCGGGGGAGGAACAGACAGAGCTAGGACAGGGGAAGCTGAACTCCACAACCTAACAGACCCCCCCAAAAAATCTTTAAACACTGTAGTCCGATCCCACTAAACCAGTAACGGGCAAGGCGCAGTCTGATCACGAGCAGGTCTTTCATCGTTCAGCGCGATTCAACGAGGAAAATGACCCAAACGTTAACCAGGCTCATTCTAGGGGACAAAGCATGCTCTCTGCTTAATGATTCTTTCAGAGATGTGTGCTGGAACCGTGCGCATCTGGCATATCAGAAAGGAAAAGAGAATTCAGGACCTGCGTGCTCTGAACGTGCCAACGTTTCAGGCTGCAAAGAGGATAACTTTTTTAAAGTCATAAAGAGGGATTACTGGAGAAGAGAGTTCAGAGCCTAGGAGTCTTCTCACAAGCTGATGTTCCTCCCCCTGTCAGAATTTGAAGAGCTGTTACGCTGGGATTAAGGCACAAAGCATTAAGTCGCGGAACATCGCGGACTGTTTTCACTGTAAATAACAGACTGCGGAGAGTAAGAAAAAAAACCACAACCGTGTCTGTTAACGAACGAACAGAAAACATGACTGAGATAACTGCGACAGACAGAGGAATGCAAGTCACCCGTCCTGAATGAAGATTAATTAGACAATTACCTGACACAAATTCAAATACGTATGAATTAGCGAAACGGTGTGAACATGAGGCAGCCTGGGGCAATCAGAGAGATCAAGCTGATTGAGGCAAAGCCCTGCTGAAAGCTCACAATGAGAGTGAGAGAAGCGTGTTGGGCCGGGAACAGCATGTCTCAACCAGAGCAGGACTCAGTACAATAGGCGCGAAGCTGTGGTGAGCACAGGGAGGGGTGTTAAAGATCAACTAAGTGTTTTTGACAAAGCTGTTCTTGCTCTGTGCAAAGCTTTCTTTATCTCCAAGCTCATTTCCTCAACTCTTAGGCAGTGAGGGCAGCAGTGGGGAACAGTGGTTAGGGCTCTTCCCTGGACCGTAGTGGGTTCAAATCCCAGGCGAGACACTGCTGTTGCACTCTTCATTGAGGTGAATTAACCTAGTAAAATACCCTGCTGTATAAATGGGTGCAAATGCTTTGGATAAAAGAGCTGGCCAAACAAAGATATGAACTGTGTTCAAATACAAGGAAAAGCAGTATTAACGCCATTGCGCTTGTTTCCCTCAAGAGTGGCTCCTTCGTTGGGCATCGTGGAGGAGTGGCTAGAGCTCTGGGCTTGTGGGTTATATCTAGAGCAGGACACTGACCTTGTACCTCTGAGCACGGTGCTTCTTCGAGATTGCTGGAGCACAACACCCGCCCCTACTCTGCTTTGGCAGATGTGTCAGTCCAAAAAAATAATGTGGCTACTCTTCCAGAAGGAGCCTTTAGGAAAAAGTACAGCAAAATCTGCCCTGAAAAATCGAGCTTCACGGAAGCCGTCTGCAGTGATACAGAATGTGGCAGCCCTGCAAGCACACTGCCTCTCACACTGAATGTATTTCTCTCAGAAGTCTCTTCACTATGGCAACAGGTGGAAACAAAAACTTCAACCCCGTCACAACTAATACAGAAACTGCCCAAAACCCTTAAGCCCAACTGAACATAACACCATGCTTGGGTATAGCTATCACTATAGACAGGCAAGCAGTGCTCTATTGTTTGTTTCAATGAGCTGGGTGATGTCACACCTGAGGCTCTATCCCACAACACCCCATGCTGACAGTATAATCTTTTCCACAGTTAAACGGCTCCTTTTCCCCGCCAGGGGTTTCAGCAGAAATGGGAACATTCAGTTCCTGCGACCTGAACCCTTTATCGCCCATCCTCCGCGGCCCCATGAACTCGATGGAACGAACGAGCGGTCCGATTCCAACAGGCAAGCGAACTGAACAAGCAGGAGACGGCTTGACCCGGTCCAAATGGGTCCAGCCCCATAAAATCAGTACGTACCTCAAGGGCTATTTCTTTCCGCAGCACAGGGAGGACAACGAAGAGGCAGAAGGCCGTGCAGATGACAGCTGGCAGCGAAGCAAGGAGAAACGGAGTCCCTAGGGCGGCTAGCAGTGGCATATGGATCCAACCCCACCTGGCATGCTTTAAAGAGAGTGTGTGTGTGTGAGAGTCAGGCTGTAGCAGCAGTGCTGGTGGCTGGGGTGAGGGAGGGGGTCTTCCTGCCTGGAGGGCAAACTACAGAAGTGACCCCCTCCCCAATCCCCGCCCCCTCTCACTCCTCGGACACACCCACCCCCCCTGCCTCCCCCGGGCCCTTGTGAGATGATGCTGTGGGAAACCTGTCCTGTCTCACTCTGCACTTCTCCACGGCAGAAGCAAACGCTTCCATTCTGCATTCCCCCTCTCTCTCACGTAGGTTTGCTTCCTGGCTTCGCTGGGTAGAGCCCTCCAAGCCCCCACACAGCTTTTTCTTTTCTCAATCAGGGAAATGAACGGCATCCGGATTCAGCAAAGCAACACGTCTGTCAGAACGTGTGGGATCACGGTAACAATACGTCTCGTCATCGTGTCATCATTCCTTCTGTTCCTAAATCCCAGGCTCCTGTGAACCTTTATCGGTGCGGCGCTCTGGAGGCGCACACTAAGCCGCTTAATCTCGGCGCGAGGGCTGAAGCGCACAAGCAAACAAAACCAATTCTACCCCAAGCCGGTGAGATGCCAGTTCCACTCCACTGCTCCCGAGCTCAGTTCGATCTGCTTCATAGTGAACTGACGAGAAAAGGGTTAATTTCAAAATTCCGGCCCAGACAACCCTGTCTTGTAAGGAAAGGTGTTCGGTTGCCCTTTAAATAGCTCTTATTAAACACGATCCGCCTTGGAACAGACATAGGACTTCATTGTGCTGCGCTGCGCTTTGCCACTCGGCCCTGTGCGCGGAATACGGAGCCGCCTCTGGGACGCTGTGTAGCCGCAGAGAGAGCCTGCAGCCTTTGAACCCAGCCTGTCATAAATAAGACAGGCTATGGAGCCCCTTTTTTTTCTGTCTCCTAACGGTATAATGGCAGCAGATGTTGAGAGTGATTATGGCACTGTAATGGGCTCGTGAGCTGATTTATATTCTACGATTACCTCACTGCCCGGGGATTTCATTAGCCAGCGGCTGGCTCGCCCCCTGCTTGCGGAGCTGGTGCCTTTTGGACAGGCCTGATTTGTGTGCTTCTTGGGGACTCATCTTCAGACGTAATTAAAAGCCAACAGCAGCCGTGGGGGTAGGGGAGGTGTGGGGGGGGCGGGGGCAGCCGCGGAGATGTTGGGGCGCAATATCCCTGTGGCGAACTTGGAGGGATATGACTGCCAGCACCAGAAAAACAAGGCCGGCGGTATGAGACACGCGACGTGTCTGCAACAGGATTACTAGAACTTGTTTGCTCTTCGAGAACGAATTCTAAATTGTTTAATTTCAATTTCTTTACATTCTAGAGATGAAAATACAAAAGCAATCAGCTTTCCCTCCAGCAAATGTACAAGGAGACGCTACAAAATAAACCTGTGTCTGTCCAGGGTTTCATGGCATTTTCTGGTCATGACAACAGCCTGAAATAGCATAATGCAGTATGAACCGTTTTATCAATGGGTGACGTGTGCATAACCACAGGTTCTGAGCAATGGGACAAAAACTCCTCTGTGCATGTAAGAGAGACCGCAGATACAAATTTAGTTAATCAAATTCTAAATTTCAAAAAGTGTCCCCTGACTGAATTTTTGACCAGTTATTTCCTTGAAGGTGGTCTCCTGACGTGTAATACAAGGGACGCATACTGCCAATCCCCCAGACTACCAGAAAACAGCTCACACAGGTCACCGAGACTGCTGGGATTGCTTCTGTATGCTGAAACTGTATTTGCTGCCCAGAATTTCACCAAAATGTACTTCAAGTCAAAGAAACATTTCTGAACCTCTCAGATTGAAGACAAGATGCAATGTCATTTGTAATAGAAGTCTTCTCCACTGAACCATCACCCTCAGCTGTTTGTCAGGACTTATTGCGGCGAGCACACTTTATCTGCTCGTAGAGACGCACCCAGAAGACATGTCAAATTGGGTTTTTCCTAGAGATTCCCAGCAGCCATCAAAGGACAGTCTGGTTCAGTGGCTCAGAGCCAAGAATCCTAAGCACCTAAAAAAAAAAAAACAGGGCTCACCCTGGAAAAAAAGCTTTTAATGGAAGGCTGCACAGCTGTCCTCACTGTCTTTCTAAAGAACGAACTGTCCCTATTTGATGCAACAAGTGGAAAAGCAAGACAGATGTGCACAAAAACACAGCGCTGAAGCCAGGAAAATCAGAGGCAGTGCAGCTTCCCTCTGGTCCACCTCCCCTCTGCTGGGAAACCTTAGCTGGGAATCACTCCTGGGCTTCGTTCACACTCCACGGCTTCAGAACAACAAAACCCTTTTAATTCCAACGGCACCAGAGCCCTTATCGAACCCTTCTACTTTTCTTTCTTGCATACATCGCGATCACAGCTTCCCTTATCTGCCACCACACACAGGCCCACATTCCCCTCGCCACCCCTGCAGAAAGCGCTGCCCCAGGACGAGGGTCAGCGGCAGGGGGACAGGTGGTGGACGGACCTCCCCTCTGCTGGAGTGATCAGATGGGCGAGCTGGTGGAGGGACACAGGGCAGCCGGGGCCCTCCTGTCAGATGGCGGTCTGGGCTCAGGTACGACATCTGGTGAGCCGGGGCGGGGGGGGACCAGAGAGTGGGACCTGCTCTTTTTTTCTGTTCCCAGACTGTGTGGAAGTTGACTTAAAATGGAGAGCAGGAGGCACTTTTTGATGCAAAGGGTTATGGGAGTCCAGAACAAGCTGCCCGGTCATATTGTTGAAGCCGATACCCGAGCTTCTTTCAGGAAAAGGCTGGTCAGCGTCCTTGGATTAATTAACTACCAAGAGACAAACTCTAGCTGGGCCGAACGGCCTGCTCTCCTTTCTGATGCTCAGACAAAGGGCTGACTGCGAGCCTGAGCCGTCTTCTGGACTCACACGATCCAGAACCCGAAACCCTCAGAGCAGCGTAGAGGTGACTGCTGCTGGGGAGAAACCAAACCATCGACCCCACTCTCCGGCTGAAAGACCGCAAACCTGGTTCCCTCTGGGCAGACACAGGCAGGCGCTGGCCAGGAAAAAGACACCTAGCGCTGGGTTTGAGGGAGGGCCGAGCCCAAATAAATGCCCTTTGTTAGCGTTGATTTCACTTGCGTACACAGATTGTGTATTTATAAGAATCAGAAAATATTCTGTGCCAAAAAGTTATTAAAAGCTCTTTTTTGTGTGCATATGATATCCTAGCCTTTGTCTGCGACTATATAAAAAAAAAGGTACAGAAACAGACAGCCAGGAAAGAGATTAAAATTCAGTGCCCTGGATTTTTAAACTGCCTTTCTAAACAATCAGGTGTTGCATGGGAGAAGTTATGAATGACCAAAGAAGACAGAGGGGTCTGTATGTACCAGGTAACCACCTATCTTGGCTCCCAAACAGGTATTTCAACAAAATCCAGTTATCCAGTACATTCGGCACAATAATGATTTAATACAGTTGGCAATCCCCAACAATGGGCAGAGAAGACGTGTTCCACAGAAGACCTTCCCTCCTCTTCACCACAGCTCCACTGAGTGAGCTCGGTCTCCCACTTTCATTATTCCAGTAAAAATGAAGGTTTGGCAAAGCACACCAGGGTCGGGGTTTCGGAGTGGCCTGCAGTGCATTGTGGGAGAGCAGCAGTAATGGCCTCTTGCCAGGACTTGACAGACAGCCCCGTCCCTCACCGCCGCTCTGTGACAGCTCTATAAATCAATAAAAAGACGATTCTGGACAAAGGCTGCTTTGCGCTGCTCAGGTCCCGACAGCGTATGCGACGCAGTTCCAGGACACCGGAGCCCGTGCCAGCGTGTGTGGCTTTAGAACCGGAGAGCGGGGACGTCCTGGGAGACAGCTGCTGTCTGCTGTTAAGAGCTGACAGATCCAGGCTGGAGCTAAATTGGAAGGATAAAAGGGGATGGAGCGCGGGGGGGGGGGGGGGTGTCTCAGAAAGTGCCTCAGGCCTCCCAGAGTGGTCCCATGAGGGGAGGAGGGGGGGGGGTATTGTTCCCCTCGGCTTCACTGGTGCAGAACCTCTGTGGAACAGTCTTGCTGACAAGTGCCTCAGGTTTCCTCCTCGGTTATCGCGCAGACCTCCGCCGGACCACACGGCCTGCCCCTGCCTCCTCCGCCCCCGCGCCCGCTCCCCGCACAAAGGCGCCATTGTCTCCCGGATACCTCGCCCGCGCCGCGCTTTTCGCCAGCTTGCGGAAGAACGCCGGACAGGACAGGACAGGACAGGGCGACGACGGGCCGCACAGAGCCCACAGAGCGACGACGGGCCGCACAGAGCCCTCCGCTCGCCCCGCTGACCTGAAGGCACAGAGCTGCCCATTCCCGGAAAGACAAGCCCTCGGACACGAACCGATCGAGCTGCGGCTAATTCCGCTCTGAAAAGCGGAAAGAAGACAATATTGTGGCTCTCGAGCAACCTGACACCTGCACAAGGCTCAGCAGCCGAAACACCGAGTGTCTTCTCTCGACTTTTCAGCACAGAATTAACCTCTGCTGGTTTCTTTGCAGGCAACACATGCCGTGCAGCTCCCAGCCAGATCTCTGCACTCTGATGACCCCCAGCCTTGACACAAGACCCAGGTGCCTGAAATAACTGGGCAGTTTCCCCTCCCGTACTGACCAGTGACCAATGGTGCTCAATTAGAGATCTCCAGGCTCTTGTGACCAATTTTCTGTTTCACACAAGCTGCCAACAAATGACAACACTGCTGCTTACGCAAACCGCTAATCAATAATATTGATCAATGACTGACTGAGAAGTCAATATGTGATCAGCAGGATTTAGAAGGTAAGCCCCCAGCGTGCCCCCACCCAGTCTGATGCAGCAGGGCTGTGCTCTGTTAGAGTGACTTTCAAGTCCCTCGCTGCTTATGTAACTGGACAAGGAAAGGGACAATTTAGAGCACTCGATTTTTAATTTAACACTACTTAAAAGCAGAGCCAGAGACATAAGTACCAACACTTATATCTTATAAGGTCCACTGGGACCTGCTATTTTCCACAGCAATGATATTCTGCATCCACCTACTTTGACAAGAAGTAATAACACTTCCAACTGATCAACTTTAAGACATGCTGTGAATACTTATTGTACTGCTCCATAGAACGTTATACAAATGCTAAATCCAATATACACCTTAAAATAGTTAGCTCTCTGGAAACTACCACCTGATAGAAACACAGAATGATCAAAAAACTGAAAACGCGGATCACCGTCAAACACAAATCATTTTTTGTTCCATACGGACTCCATATGCAGTCTGTAATTGAGTCTTTTACATCGCGACTCACCGTGTGTGCTCAGAGCTCCTCCAGCCGGTCCACCTATCAAGGTCCACAAAGACTTACAGTAGGATGACCACTCCCCTCACTGATGTCCACCTGAGGTGGCAGGACACAGCCCTGGCAGAGTGATCCCAGTTCAAACCAGTAACAAATCCTGGCCAGAGCTGGCTAGCAATCTCTAGCCTGCAGCATCAGGATTACAGAGCCAGGCTCAGTAACACAGGAGCCCTTTAAATTATACCTCTTCCACACTACCAAATAAAACAGCATGAGAGAAGGAGGACTAGTACGTAGTCCTGCATCTCTGGCTTGGCCCCAGAAGGCAATAACTGGCGACACCAGCATAGGAAAAAATAACAAGCATCAACAGTTTAGCTCAGGGCTTCAAATTCCTCCTCAGTTACACGGTTCCTCTTATTTAACTAACTGCATTTGAATGCTTTTGCACGTAAATACTAGAAATAATTTGGTTCATGGTTTAATGAACCACTCGGGTAGCAGCAGAAACCAGCAGACTCTAGGCCACGAGGAACAGAGTGCGAGTCTCCTGGCTCAGGGGGCCTTCAATATCGTTCAGGATACTGGCAATGCAATGCATGTGCCTCTTTGTTTTTAACAAAAGGACAAGCGCAAGGCACAGAAGCACTACACAGCAGAAAATCTTTCTTGGGAAAGGCTTTTACTAAACCGGCTCTGGGCCTGCTCCCTGCATCTTCTTCTGCATTCTGAACCCCTGTTTGTACTTGTGCTAGTTGTAGTTTTGTTACCTCTTCTCCTTGTTAACTTGTTTTTTCCGTAACTGTAAAGCGCCTTTAGGATTACTTTTCAAGCTGCGATATAAAATCAAGTTGATTATTATATTACAAAATCAAGTACAAACGCACCCCTATCGTGTTATAGAAAACGAGGGCGATGGTAGTGTTCAGAGCTGCCTGACTGACTGGCTGCCATTCCCTGAACTGTCAGACCTGCCCTCTTGGCACAGAGGTTAGGGTGAGGATTTCACACCCCCTCCTTCCCCAGATTCCTCATTTACCCCTTGGCCCTGCAACAAACAACCCCGGGAGGGGGAAAACTGACCCATCACCTTCCTGGTCCCCCACTGCCAGTGTCTGTGCATGCATGGCTCATATAAACTCATTAATGAAAAACAGTGCATGATTATGGGGTAGAAAGGATGTAACACAGAATGATAATTATTAAGGAAAAACTGTACTCCAACCACAAGCATATTGACACAAGAAAAAAATAGCCATTTGACAAAAGGCTCTGTTCACTTAGCTATGAGTCATCACTGGTTATTTAAAGACCGCATCTAGCAAAAAAAGTATGCTCAAGCAAGCCAGAAATATGTATGGCTTTGTGCATTATTTTTTTGTTTAAAAAAAGAAACGCTTTGTTGGCCTTAGCTAAAGAGCAAGGCTAGAAGAGGCTTTTCGGAGTATCAGATCACAGTGGCACAGAAACTGCTCCAGCGAATCATACTCAAGGTCTCCTAGCCCCTCCTGAGCAGGCTCTCTCTCCTCTGGCCAACAGCCAGGAAGACAGGAAAAAAGGTTCTCTCTGCTTGGTAGCCCGTCTCCCACAATACCAGCCAAGACTTACTTAATTGAAGGCCCATTTATTTATCTGCCCAGAGAGTAAAAACCCCCAGCTGTATCAATTACAAGAACACTTCTTGGAGGTAGATCTCATCTTTAGAAAAACAAATACCCTTCCACATTTTAAAAGCTCCCTTCTTCCACTTGTGAAGTATAGCAACACCTTTCTCCTCACTCACTCCTTAACCAAATTCTTTTTTGGATCCTGTATAACAATCATCACTCTAATCGGACTCACATTACGTCAAATTTGCACAAAGAGATCTAGATAATTTTTTTAAAAAAACCTCATACGCTAGAAAATATCCTAAACGCTCTTACAGTATGTTGCGCAATCAGGCATTGAGGTGGACGTGTATCTCTGAAGACGCTTGCAAGCCCTGCAGGAGATATGAATCTGGTTCTTTGGGCAGGAGTAAGTAAGAGGCCACAAAGCCCGGTTCTGGAGCACCTAGGTCCTGCAAGTTTCAGAGTCATTCAACAAAGAGCACTAATTTAAGAAGTCAAATCCCGTAAACCATATGCTTCCGTTATGGACCATGTGACTCAAGAAGGCTGCTTGTGATGTCAGAGTCCTGTGTCCCGACCCTGTTTGGTCCTTCTGAGAAAGACTACTGGGACTCCAGACGGTGTGCACGGAGCCCTGCGCTCACCTTCAAGCAGTGAAAGCAGGTTTATACATGTTTGTATTGCGTCAGGGCTGGTCCTGTCTCTGGTCCTGGCAGCCTGCAGGAGGGGCTCATCCCAGCGAAGACTTTGTGACGCAAAAGGACGGCAAAGCAAAATGCTCATGAACTGTCCCACGGTTTTTAAAAACTGCAGACTTGCAGTCGAATGTGCCAGGGATCCGGAGCGTTTAATCTCCACGCCCGTTCACTTCGCAGAGCAGTGTACTTTGCCGCTACGGTCTGTTCCTGGGGAGCGGATTACCGAAACGTGGCTTTCTCAAGAAGCTGTGTTTCTACCCCGAGAAAAACTGACATATGATCTCCACTGGGAATTTGAGTATTTCTGGGAGATCTGGTCACCCCTCTGGATGTACATTGAAGGCCTCCCCTCCTGATCCCTTTATTTGGTTTTTATTGGTTTGAGTACTGGAGCGCTGTACAGTTCTCCCTACAGGCCATAACTTGTGTATTGTGCGTTTTATTTACTTTTCTACGGACGGACTATCATGTTATTGCATTTTGAAAGATGACTACACTGTAAACTTGTTACGTATGGTCAAGGTTAAAAGCAAATAAAAAAACAATTAAAAACGCAGACTTTACGGTGAGCTATAAACCCAGCCGGACGCCTCCTCGAACATGCCGATCAAAAGGCACGTTCTCCACTCTGGCCCTTATCGCACCACAGAGTGGGCAGAGAGCCACAAAGAAAACACAGAAAGAAGAGTTGAGGAAGGTGGTGGAATAATGTATTTGGCCAAGATAAAGTCAGGAAGAACACTGCTTCCTATGAAAATATTTATCATTCCAGAAACCTTTTGGCTACAGAAGATTCAGGAATTAATTCATGTTTTCTTAGGGGAGGGGGGCTCTTAGTACAGGAAGGGGAATTCTCCCTGTTAGCCCATTCCCCTGCCCAGAGTTTTATTCACAATTTATTAGGCTCAGTTATACGAACTAATGAAAGGAGAGGGCTCTGAAAAAACTCCTGCTCGAGAGGGTCCCTCTGTTGCAAGTGTGCTTTCGGCTCAGAGAGCGCTAAATCATAATCACCCACACAGCCCTTCAGGCTGCCTCCCACTTTGGGGAACAACACTTACATCTTATAAGGTCCACAGGGACCTGCTGTTTTCCCTCACGTTCGAGGGGAAAAACTCAAGTTTCTGCTGGTCCTCCGTCACCGAAATAAAAATACCAGCCAGATCCGTTTCCTCCCGGCCCTGAAGGGGTCTTGCTGGCAGACTCGGGGGCTGCCGCTGCAGGGCTGAGCTCGGACACTGTCGGTGGTGGGCCCCTGCCATTTCAACGCAGACAGATGAAACCAGGAGCCACCAGCTATGTTTCATTTTGTACTTGCTCATTTTGACAGCGCTTTCCTTTTATCCCAGTTCAAATACATTCCCAGTAAACAAGGGAGGGATTCTCAGCAGACATTTTAAAACGTTTCCTCCAACAGGCGTTCATAGGTTGGCAAAAGCACACTCAGATCCACTAATCCCTCGCTCTGTCTGCTTAATCTCAGACGCTTTGAGGTGATTGCTCCTGAAAGTACTATATCAAGTAAAGTTAATTCTTCTTATTATTACAAGTATTCATTCATATCCCTCAGCCATGTCTCGGTCTGTGGCACACAAAGGTGAAACTTGCACATCCCAGAAGGCTTTTTACAACATGCAAAACTACACATAAAATCTCAGAAAATGTATATTTAAAAAATATGCTGGCTGGTATGTATATGTATAACTGCTCCAAAAGTGTTTTTATTGTGACATTAAACTTGCAGGCTACAGTCAAGAAATCAATAGAAACAAGAGCTCTGTGCCTTCTGTGATAAATATAATTTAGGACCAATTAAGCACGTATGCAATATATATAGTTTTATTCCTGGAACAGAGTAAGATGGTCTGAAATGTCTGGTTAGCCAAGCATATTGTTAGTCACAATATGGCCGCTGCATATATCAAGGTTTTCCAAGAGCAAACACGTGGAAAATTGTGATGTTTTTCCATTTAAAAAAGACCCTTCAGAGGGTAATTAATGAGATAAGGTTTGGCGGAGGGTAAGGGACAAGGGCTTCCGAGTTTTTCCCTGCTTCCCGGTGTCCCGGGGAGGCTGTGAAGACACCACAGCGAGAGGCGAGCAGGCGAGCAGGCGAGCGGCCGTGCCCCTGCTCACACACGGCTCGCCCTCTGCGCTGGCTCACCGACACTCCCTGTACGACGAGCGCACCAGAAGGGCTCCTCCAAAGGTGCTGGGCTTCTTTCAGCCAAATAACTGAAGTGATCTGTGGATGGGGACCACAGAGGCTCCTGGAGGAATGTGAACAGCTTCCCTTGAAAAGCGCTTAGCCGGGGGGCTCTCCAAACGGCCCTCAGTTCGGTCCGCATCTTCCAGCAGCAGGCAGGCCTGTGCCTGAACGGGGCAGTATCACAGGCCCGACTTCCACGGCGGATCAGAGGAACTGGAAAACTCATTCCCACCTCTCATGCGGGCTTATGGAAGCTGCAAACCAGAAGAAACTCTCCTGCATGTGTGTAGGATAAGCACTGATTACGGTGATTCACGTGAAGTCCTGCTGAAATTGTCCCTCATTTCCATGCAGCACTGAGTGAACTTTTTAACCATCTGTAGGACTCTTAACCCATTTTATGTTCTTACCATAACTAAGGTAGGTTGAACGTTTGCAAATGATTTAATTGATTAGTTGAAACTGAGCTGTCACCATTTCAGGTCACTGACTTGTGTGGCCTTCGCCGTACAGTATATAGCCAAGATACACGTATTGATGCCCTGCTCAGAGTTCAGCTATATTTATATTAAAATCCCGTACTTGTGGAGCTAGCGAGGAGCTACACCGAGGGACCGCCCTGGTGAGCGCCCGATTCAATACACTTGAAAGCTGAGTGTTTACGCAAGCTTTATAAATCAGTTTGAAATTTATATAGTCCTGGACAAAGGCTCTACAGTGCTAAACCATAAAGAGGCATTTGTATTCAGTTAATTTCAGGAGGCATTATTAAAGGTTTAGTCTTCAAAGACAAATTCTAAATATGTTTTTGAAACACGGTTCGCCACATAGTATACGCCACACTTTATTAAATATTCACAATAACCCGAGCAAGTTTATTTCGCTTAGTAAATTCGTAAAAGACTTATTCAAAATCAGTTTTTAAGGGATCACAAAATGCTCAATTACATCACCGGATCTCCCAGTCAATATTTGGAATTCGTTAGGAAAGTAAAAGTAGTTTTAATAGTTTTCGTGACCACTTGATCATTTCGCGGTTTATTGAAATGAACTCTGGTAAAAAAAAAATGTTTTTTTTTTTAACTTTTCTTCGTTTTCCATTCAGTGTACTAGATTTTTGATCGTTCGGGCTAAAATTGTTTCCTTTAATTAACGGTAAATTTTGTAAATATGTTTTATATATAGGCCTACGTTATTTGCGTATTTATCATACGTTTTAGCTATACAATGGTACACGGATGTATACTGTATAGAGGCGTGGTTGCCTTTTAAGAGTCAAGACAACTGAAAATGTTAATGAACTATATGTTTGTCTCAAATCAAACATCACAAGTCTTGTTTTGCTCGTGAGCCGAGATTAAAATAGTATTTGAGGTCTTCCTACAAAAAGTAACAAATCCTAAATTAAATTACACAGTTCTGAAAAATAATTTATACCTACGAGGCTCAAGTAATCTTCCTGTAAGCAAATACAAAAATCTTAAAGATAATGTATTTGCGTAACGTTTCTTATATATACGCAACAGTATTAATAGCCCTAATTTTACACGAGAGCTAAATTTTAGATGATAGAATTAAGGTCAAACGGATTAGCAGGTATTTTTTTACAATACCACGAGACTAAGTTATACGGAAATAAATGACACTGCAGTTTATATTTCGAGACCCCGCAATAAATTTGAAAATCTGGATCAAATACCAAACTGGAGCTAATTTCATAAAATCGAACCTAAGAAAGAATGTGAAATTCAAATGATCAAAACAGCATTGTTTCAGGAAAAAAAAATCTGGCAAACTACAGCGATGTGACTGTTTTCACAACGCTATTTCATAGCCGGTATATTATCATTGCTGTTAATTAGTTAAGGATATTTTGTTTGTTATTAAGGATAACAAATTATAGCATGTTCAATGTTTTGTCATTATAGCAGGTTAAAGATTTTACAGCATGCTTAAGATTTTGTAAGCTTTTTACAAAAACCCTCTATCATGATTCCTGCGCCCCTTTTCTGATTGGCCTGAACTTCTGCGAGTACTTTTTACATGCGTTGTCATTATTTACTTCGTGTTGTTCGAAGAATTTTTACAGACACTAAAACGTAAAGGGCAGGGTGAGAAACGGTTTTCAGTCGTCTCTCAATCAGCACGGTTGAAAAACGTGAAGTTTTCGGCGAAGACACTCACAGCGGTTTTTGGACTGTTCCCAGATAATAGACGGAGTCGGGTCCGTTTTCTTTTTTTTTCCATCCACAGGTCGCTTATTAGTCTTTGTTCTCTTTTATATTATCTATTTAACCGATCCACGAAAACATACAGATCTCTGTTGCGTGAATTGGTGATGGTTTCCATTAGGAGTGCCTCGATAATAATAAAAAAAACATGTCACTTACCATAATCCAGAAGGAAAAAGACCTCGGTGATTCGTCCCTTCAGTCGAGCGGCGCTGACACTCGGCGCTACTTCGTCCCCCGCAGGAAACTTAAGCGTGTCCAAAAACGATGTCCAGTCGCTCGTCCACTCCTGTCCTGAAACCACACTGCGTCTAAGAGGAGCTCTGAACGGACTCGCAGCGTGAGGTGTGACCCGGCGCTTCACGCGTCCTTCGTGGTTTGAGCTCGGTGGCTGTGGGTGTCGCGTCAGTCCTCACGCCTCACGCGTCTCCAAGAGCGCATCCGTGCGGAGCTCGGCGGAGAGACCGCAGGCAGGCGGCGCAGCTCGAACACACCTTCAGGAGCGGTTTGGCGAGCGGGGGAGTTGAGGCTAAATAACATCCCCAGACCCAGCCCCCTCCTCCTCGCTCCCTCCGCGTCCTTCCCCTCTTCTGAAAAGCCCCCCGAACCGTCGTGCGTGGGTGCGAGTGTGTCTTTCTATGAGGGTGGCGGCTAGGACAGTTTGGTGCGGGGTGCGGGGTGCGGGGTGCGGGGGGGGGGGGTGAGGCGACCGCTTTAAGTGCGGTGCAGCGCACAGTTAATTAGATAATAACGGCTTCTCTTCCCCCTGCCCAACTCGAGAGCCGAAGCCAGGTGCAGAAGGGCTCATTCCCGGACACTCCCGGCACCCCCTCGCGTCTTGATCGACTGAGCGCTCCCCCGACAGCGGTGTTTACCCAGAGGTGAAAAGACTGACCACTGGCTAGCCACTTAAAACGCTGCTGACAAACTCTTTAGCACTTCAGACAGGCGATTGAACGACACCCATATAATTAACCCACTGAAGAGCCATCAGTGAATCGAGCGCTCTCTCAGTCCCACAGCTTGAGTGAATGTTATCAGACGATGGGGCCCACAGAGCACTGACACGTTTTGTCTGAATTGTACCTTATCAGCAAGAGCTCTAATGACGTTTATTTAACCCCTTGAAGCAGAGATTTCGATTGCATACATCTATTTTACACAACAAGCCCTTAATGTGTGTAACCCTTGTGTGTTGGATCGCCGCCGTGTGCAAACACATCCGTCGATAACAACTGGTTGAAGAATTAAACAGGAACAAAAAAAAAATATCGCGAACAACCAGGTTTTTCATATCCTTGTATTACATTTAAAAAGTTCAATAATAAGGATTCGCAGGCCTTGCTTGCCTTACAATAAACATCCACAATAAAGGATAAATTCGATCAATTATTTGTACGTTTGCTAAGAGCACCTGCCGTGATTTTATAACCTTCACGATAAAGGTGTTTTTTTTTTCTTGCCAGACAATTCGTGTTCGTCTTGAAACCTCCGCCGGTTGGATCATGGGTTTTTCTGTTTTTACTTGCCCAAATCGTGAAATACAGAACAAAGGGGGGAAAACTACAGTACTGTACACACAACATAAACTCTCGGGTTACTCGCATTTCCTGAAATGTCCTTGGCAGCTACCAAGCCGCTCGCAAGAGTCTCGGTCCCCTTCAAGCCCCTAAAACGTGTCGCCGATCACGCTGGGTTTGCAATTTACAGTTCGGGTTTCAGCAGGAAAGCGCAAGAGGACACATGCCGGAGAGTCTGTGACCCGACGAAGCCCCAGAAGGCGCAGAGAGAGAAACGGCGGCCTCTCGGCCCGTCCGCGATGTGTCGTTTCCGCCCAACAGAAACCACCGAACAGCCTAAAGCCGCGTATTGTGCAACGCTCCATGATTGACAAGTTGAGGAGGACTGTTCTCCCCAATTTGTTTGTTCCTGCTCGTTCTCAAGCCCATTCAAATTGTGACGTACCAACTCAGGTTTCCGTTTCTTCAACAGGATTTATAATATCAAATAATAGTGAAAACAACTACGATAATAAACGTTATTATTATTATTATTATTATTATTATTATTATTATTATTATAAATTGTGTCCTGAGCTAGGTATATAGAATTTCCTTGCTCCTCTGAATTGTCTTGAAAGTCTCCTAAGCCTTTAGGGCAGATTAGACTTCAAACTTGTTTTTGTGTTTAATTGCGGTGACGCGGCCGCCCCGCACACGCGCGCCCGGCTCGCGGTGGCTCAGCCTGCTCGAGCTGGAGAGAAGCAGCAGGAGCAGCAGCAGCAGCATACTCACAACGCGGCAGCCCGAGCCGAGCCGAGCCGAGCCGAGCCGCGCCGCGTCCGAGAGCCGACGGGAGTCTTCTTGGCAACCCGGGTTCCAGAGCGCACGGAACGGAAAAGGAGATTGGGACAGGCGGTCCTACATAGCCCTAGGTGCTGTTGTTTGACTATCCCTATTACTCCAACGTCAAAGGGTGACTCGAGGAGGCTTATAGCTGTACCCGGTGGTTAGTTTGGAACACAGTCATCCCGAGAAGAGCGACGTCTTAGGCCCCTTGTCAACAGCCAACTATGACAAACTTCCATCGCCACCTTGTTGTTTGCTTTCCAAAGACAAACACAGAAGGTTGACGCCAGTTCACGCTCTTCATGGGCATTGACATCATCATCATCAGTAGTAGTAGTAGTAGTAGTAGTAGCACTTGCAGTGATGACAGAGTACCTTTATTTATCCTTTTAAGGGCCAAGAATCACAAATGCACTTTTTAATTATGTTTGACTTTTTTTTGTTTTTGTTTGGTATCTTGGCGCAACCAGAACCGCCCAGCCCTGCTGCAGTCCATTCCCACGGACTCTGGCGCCTCGATATCCATAAACTGCGTTCATGTCTGCATGTCACCGGCCAGCCGGTTTAAAGGAAATAAAAATACCTGTAAAACAGAAAAGTCGTCGTGGAAAAGTCCCGTAATTTTATCTGGAGCTCAGCGGAGTAATGTGATCCGCTGGGCCTGTCTGCCTCTGATTCACTTGCAGGGCAGGTGGGCCGATTCCATTGTTACCCAGAAATGCACTGCTGCAGTCATAAAGGAGCCTTTTGTCTATGGAGCCCTTTTCAGAAAGCACAGAGCTAGGAGTGTCCCATCTCTGAATCTCCAGGGCAGTGGGGACCCCAGGAATGGGTATTTCGCCTTTGCAGTGTTGTTGAGTTGCAGAGGAACAAGTTAAAGGTTTATTCCCTGCTGGAAAGAGAAGAAAGCAAACACAGCGTTTCGGCTGTGGAGCCTTCTTTGGTTGTGTGAGAAAGGCAGCAGAGACTTGTTGACTTGTGTTTGTCGGCAGAGTCTGTAGTTTTTCGCCAGTCACTGAAAAAGCAGCCCCGTCCTTAGCCACAGCATGACAGCACCGTGTCACGGCGAGATCACACCGGCCTCTTCCTCAGCTGTGAGCTGCAGACTGCTCTGCTCTGCCTGCGCAGCTCGTCACTGCTAGACCTCAGAAACCCTCGTTGACACAATCCCTCTTTTTACTGGCTCTCTGCCCTAACCTCAGTCCCAGCTTGCCTCCTTGGCCTACTGCCCTAACCTCACGGCCTCCCTGACTCTCTACTCTAACCTCAGCCCCACACTGCCTCTCTGGTCAGCTCTAACCTCAGCCCCACACTGCCTCTCTGGTCATCTGCTCCAACCTCAGGCCCTCCTGCCTCTCTGGTCAACTTTAGCCTCAAGCCCTCCTTCCTTCCTGGCTCTCTGCTCTAACCTGAGCCCCACACTGACTCATGGAAGAATCAAGGATACATCAAGTTAATTCAATAGCACGGCAAAGCCCAGAACAATCATGGCATGTCCTACAAGTCTCCATGAAAGCACAATAAAATGCACAGAAGCTCTTACGTGTCCTTCGGTCTTAAAACAATACCAGGAACTTGTGGTCAAAGAGCCGATGTACTGTAGCACATTCAGCACAGTAAACCTTTACTCAGATCTTTACACATTGATAGAGGGAGAGGTTATAAAACATCTCTCTCACCAATCAACCCCCAGTCTGAAACTTCGAATCAACATGAAATCCATGCTGAATGTCAGCCGTGCTACTAACAGTTAGAAAACAGGAAGAGCAGAGTGGCTCTCATCCTGAGAACCTGCAGGCCAGCTCCTAGGGTACCCCAGCACTGGGCAAAGGTCCAGAAGCAAGCGTCCCCAGACTTTCAGAAGCTGCTCTCTGTCTCTCGGCATTGACTGCCCACTTCATTCTATTACCTTCACTGGCTGGAATGTGGAAATGATTTCCTTAATTTTATAACGCCGAGGACCCCCTTTGGTTCAATTTTCACCCGTCATCATAAAAGCTGCAGTTGTACGATCGACTGTAACCATGTGTTTTTCCCATTGCTGTAGCTTTAATGCGTGGGTAATAAAAGTTCAATTTAACAGAAATTATAACAGATGTTCCAGACCGTAAACCTTGGATATAAACTCACTTTTAGGGAAGAAATTCTAGACAACTTCAACCTCAGCTGTACTTCTTATTACTTTTAACTTTTACCGCGGTCGTGGTCATTCCTTTTTATCTCTGTGAGAAGGCAGTATGGGAAAGGTGTCCCCAACGCCAAGTCCGCTGAGTCTCCCGAAAGAGGGAGGAGAAATCTCACACAATGAGATATTCCCTTCCTCAGCGGCCCCGCTGCCCTGCTCCCTGCAGAATGCAGTCCTCTCAGGTACTGCCGCAGAATGACATGTAGAAAGCTATAAAAAACACATGACTAATTCACTGGGACTCTCCACTGCTCTTTTCTATGGAAAGACGGAGTGTAAGTCAAACCCTGCTGTACAACTCTGTAAGCTCTACAAGCATAGTACGCACTAAAAGAAGAAGATGTTTCACAGACCTTTCGTTTGCTGTTTCAATTTCCGCCTGCATGCCTTCTTCACAAACTCACTGCTGCAGTGGTTATGATTTCCCCCATCAGCCTCGGGGCTGCAGTAGGTCTGCTTGCAGAGTTCCTCTCTCTCAGCAGGGCCTGGGGGCCTGACACCACATGCTGTCATAAACAGAGCGCTGCAAAACTGCAGCACGTCTGACAGGCTGTCAGTTACCAGGATGTTTCAATCACCCACAGTCATTCCTCCCTCCGATTTTTAATTTATTGCACTTCTCACACACCTGTCATTTAGACAGGTAGAAACGCTGAAAATGTGAACGTTAAACTGCAGCCCCACAGCAACAAAACATCAGCAAAAGTGTTTTTCGAATGACTGATCTGTTGATCTGTAGCAATCCAGCCTTTAATTCAATTCAACTGTTGTGAGGCAGGAGAAGAATGTTTTTTGTTACAGTCAGTCTGGTTTTTGCAGTCAAACCTTAAAAGATTTGCAGTTAAGTTAAACAATTCATAATTCATAAAACATAAAATCTTTTTATTCATTCATATGTCTGTTTAATTTATCAATGTTAGCTATCGTCTACTGATGAGTCCTTAATAAGGTCAGAGCTAAGTAATATGAATTCCTATAATTCATCCTGTTCTTCCAGCCTTGTATCTATGCACATGCAATTAAAAAGAACACAAGATCGTAAGGAGCAGGAGTAATCTGCACTTACTGTTGGGGATGCGTTTATTTTACTGACTGAGTGAGTGAGTGAGTGACAGTGCAGTCTATGTCTCCTGATTCATGAGATTTAGCAATGTAACCTAATAAACCCAGGTCATCTCTAGTCACTCTGGTTCAAGAAGAACGCTCCTGTGAGAATTTCAGCCTGGCTTGAAAGTTTGCACTGCACTGCCCCATTACCTGCATGCAGCAGTCCCAGAGAGGTGGGACAGCTGGTTCACAGCAGAGCTGCACAGTTCCCACGGCAGACTAGTGTGAGCTGGGCCGCAGGACTCGTCCAGCACCGTGTCAGAGAGGCGTGTCAGACACACTTACAGGCAATCACCGGGACAGTGTGACTGAATGGAATTCTTTCACACAGCCCGGCCATTGTCTGACAGAAGAGACAGTGTGGGAAATATGCTGAGTGAAATCATGCTTTTTGCTGTCTTTTTGCTGCACCAGGGATCACCTGTTAGGTATGAGCCCGTGTGAAAACCGAAATCATTCGGAGAGAGGGTCAGGGAGGTGTTGTGTGAAAGTGCTTCCATGCATTTTCAAATTCATTTTGCTTCGAATAATTTGCTTGAAATTAAGTGGCTCTGGGAAACAAAGAAAAGATGTAAAACAACCACCAACACCACTACTATTAACAAAACCAAAGACGAGCCCCAAATGCAACTTGCTTCTTTATACCACCATCACGTCTGTTTACTTCTCTTGATAGCAGTCAAATTTACGTCTCCACAGATCCAACACATCTCATGAAAATGATTCTGGGTGCACTGGAACTGGAAGGCAAACTCTGTGGCTGGCTTCCTTTTTCCTCTCGGTGGTGAGCTAAAAAAATCTCCAGCACCACAACTAACAACAAGGACAACAGACTCCCTGCTCCATTGATTACTGCCAGATCCCTTTGAAGATACAGTCTGAACAACCCTTTGGGCTCACATTGTGGGCAACCTCTCTTTAAAAAATATATATATTAGGAAAAGGTAAAAAAGAAGGTTCATTAATATTAGATCTGTCACCTTATAGCTGTAAAAATTTCATACTGTAATATCTGTAATATATACACTGTTTGTACTGCAGCAAAAATGATCACCGGCTGTGTTTTTCTGCATATTCAGATACCTGGCTTCTGTGTCTTTATGCACGCACGGTCATGTTTCATATACAGCACTTCTGTCAGAAATGATGTAATAGCTCCTAATTAATAAAAACACAAAAATCTAATACAGCAATGAGCAGTGAGCTGTCTGTTGCTTACCTAGCAGTTAGCTACATGCACGTGTGTGTGTGTTTGTGTGTATATGGAAAGGGTACAGAAATAGAGCCCACCCCCGCCCCAACCCCTCACCCCCCCAGCGTGTGCCCAGGCGGGGAGAGAGATGTGTTGATTTACAGCAGTGCTCTGCTCTCCAGTTTCACTCGCCTGGGGCGGCCTGTCAGGGGCTGACTCCTCACCGGAGACACCTCCTGAACATACGCTGGCAGCCCCTGGGAATCAGGCCCTGCCTCTGCTGCTTGGGGCCCCGATACGATTACAACACCAAGTTTTTTTAAGGAAAAAAAAAACTTTGTTATGAGGAAGAACGGTGTCTGGAGCTTCTGCCTCCGACAGACCCGCAGTTTTCACAGTACCGAAACAGGTCTGCACTTCGGCACGAGGCGACAGAGCATGTGAAGGATGAGTCTCTCTCCCGGCTCCACACTGCCCCTTACTGGCAGATGAGTGTTATTACGCTGTGTGTGTGCTACTCGCAAGGGGTGTGGAATTTTCCCCACAGCTTCTCAAACCTCAAGCTTAATATCTGGGGAGAAAATACGAAGTGGCAACAGGCGAATGTAACGTTCTGTATTCTTCAGTGCCATAAACCCAGGCCAGAAGCCCAATTCCTTCTTTCTACCAAAATGTTTCTGATATTTTCCCCAGACTCGCTCTGTTCAGTTTCCAAATCTCTCCTCCAGTGAAGGAAATGGAGCAGGTCTTGTTTTCACTTTTCTCTGTGCCACGTCCACGCAAGTCCCGGCTTTGCAGGTGTTGACCACAATGGTACATTTTCCTTACTGCGCATTGACATTAGAATCTCGGCTGGACGAATCAGTCATTTATCTACCACAAACACGAGCGTATATAATAAAAAATCTAGCCCCTTCTAATTACAATTGCAGATGCAGGATACATTACAGAGCATTGTCCTGGCAGTGCTACAGAGAGTCAGCAATAGCTTTCCTTTACGAGTGCAGAAGTGAAACGGGGCCTGCTGGCTGCCGTTCGAGCAAGAGGACACCCACCCAGCATGAGGTCAGAGGCAGCTGCAGACAAACTGTGCCACCCACAGCTGCTGGAGGAGCCACCAGGGCAGGGCAGGGCACAGGGCACAGGGCCCACGAATCGCATGCCAGAGTCCCAGGAGGCATTGCCCCCCCATCGCAGAAGATCATCTTCTGCACACGTCACCTTTCAGGTGTTTTTAGTGTTTCACACGCTGCACTCAAGCAAGGGAAGTAACTGGGAAGCTGAGATATCAAGTGTTTCAGAATGCAGTTTGCTGTGTGAAAATTTAGTCTGAGGACATTACTGAGTCTGAGGACTACAGCCTGGTGGATTACTGAGTCTGAGGACTACAGCAGAGTGCATGAGGAGTCTGAGGACTACAGCCCGTAGCATTGCTGAGTCTGAGGACTACAGCAGAGTGCATGAGGAGTCAGAGGACTACAGCACAGTGCATTAATGAGTCTAAGGACTACAGAACAGTGCATTAATGAGTCTGAGGACTACAGCACAGTGCATTAATGAGTCTGAGGACTATGGCACAGTGCATGAGGAGTCTGAGGACTACAGCACAGTGCATTAATGAGTCTGAGGACTATGGCACAGTGCATGAGGAGTCTGAGGACTACAGCACAGTGCATTAATGAGTCTGAGGACTATGGCACAGTGCATGAGGAGTCTGAGGACTACAGCACAGTGCATTAATGAGTCTGAGGACTATGGCACAGTGCATGAGGAGTCTGAGGACTACAGCACAGTGCATTAATGAGTCTGAGGACTATGGCACAGTGCATGAGGAGTCTGAGGACTACAGCACAGTGCATTAATGAGTCTGAGGGCTATAGAACAGTGCATTGACGAACTTGATTTGAACTGCTACCATACCTATATCTTCATATCCTGTGACACGTATTTAGTGAATAATTTACAAATTCTCTGCACTTCTTGTCTTACCCAAATAATGGTAGTAGTATTAGTAGTAATCATGTGCAGGTTTTCAAAAGCCAAAACCATCCTAAGAATATTACACACCCAATGCAATTTGCTAAGGACTCGGAAATCAATGCTACAATGTGTCAGCAATTCCAATCAATAGAGAGCAAGACATACATATGTCTGTGTGGATCAGGGAGTTCAGAGGTGTCCGTGCTCTCTCCTGGAGCTGAAGGCACCTCAGGCCGGCCTTCTGGTGTCCCTGACAGGGTGGGTTGAACCACTTGGGTTGCACTGCGTTAATATCGAGCTGGACTGTCACATCCCCCACACCTCTGCCCCCCGGGACGTTAAAAATTCATCACTGCCTTGTTAACAAGGGGGACAGACAGAACTGATCGGAGGGACTCTCTTGGTCATCATTCTTCCAATGTGCACATCACACTGGCAAAGGCAAAATAGATACACCAACAGTATTATCAGAAAAAAATCCTATATCTCTTCAGTCTATGCCTTGTTTGGAGCCTATGTCTGAATATAAAGTATTTCATGAATAAGCCATCTGCTCCGAATGAAATTCATGTTTTCTCCACGATATAAAAGAGGAAATGTGTTAAAACTGCTTTTTGATGCAGCTTAAATGTTTATTAAAGAAAGTTTTGAAGGAGGCCGGAGGGCTGTGTGTGGAAGGGGTGGGATTCTTGATAGGACCCCTTTGGCCTTCTGGGAGAATCGCCGCTCCCCAGGCTGGCGTGCACGGGAGACACCAGCGTCTGTGAAAGACGGATGAGTTACGGGAGGGGAAAGGGCCGAGGCGGAGAGCTGTTGGATGTAACCCATACCTGTTGTCTCAGGTGTGCCTTGTGCCCGAGGAGGCTGGGGGTTGCGAAGGCGGGGGGAAGCCAGGTGAGGTAATGTGCCGTTTCCTGCCCTTGTGCCTGCTGGCTCCAGGCTCTGCGCTCTCCTCGGCGCGTCACTGGACACGCCAGCCTGGGGGGGCTCAGGTGGGGCCGGGGTCCTCTTCGTTTCTGTATCCTTCGAAAGAGGAAGCTCTAATATAACTGCTGCATACACCTGGACAGATATTGCAAGGTAACCACACCTCCACCATGGCGAAGCATAGCCAGACTGAACATTTACTACAGTAACTTTTATAACAGCTTCTCCCCTACCCAAAACCCCCTGAGCTCCAGATCCTCAGAAGTCTCTTTCTGGAGCCATTCTGCCCTTTGAAGTTGTTTTTTTTCTGCTCCAGCACTGTTTTCAAAGGAATTACGGTTTCGGCTCTCACCCCCCTCCTCCACCTCCGAACATTAGGGACGGTTTCTGTGAATTTCTGTGTTTGTGTTTCCATGTGTCCTGGCTGCAGAAGCATCACGCCACACAGCCCTGCTCCTCGACCCTGTGGTCTGCCTCCTGCTCCATGTGTTTATGACCCTGTCTGTGGAACACTCTAAAAAACCACACATAATTAGAACAGGCTTGGGGAACTTACTGAATTACCCCTTCGCTGCCCTGAAACAATTTTGAATCCCGAAAAAAAAGCCGTATGCTGTATTAAAAAGAAATCCACTACTACAAGACATTTAATCTCAAAACCATTTAATTGACATTGTAGGCTTCTTTATACGAGTCTTATCCTTGTATCCACATGCTGTTGGTACAGTATCATAAAACCTCTAAAACAGGAGCAGCCCGATACCGTGGCTGTGCCCGATTTTAAATTGCTGAGATAAGACAGTTTTCAATCACGAAAAATGTGTATATATTTTTTAAAAAGCACTCTCGGGTAGTCCCTGTCAAAATCTATCTCCGGTCAGCCAAACCTCATGAAGCATCTCAGCCAAACATGTCCTAAGCTCCACTTCCATGGAGCTTGAAAACACAAAAACAGACGTTCGTGTTACAGCTCTGGGGTGTTATAAATGGGTAGGAAATGGATGCAGTTGGAGAAGGTCAACGTGTTTGCTCCAGGGTTTAAGATTCGTAGAGTCTCTGTCCCACCACTGTCAGGGGGTGGCTCATCTGCTGTCCCTGATGGTTTTGGGTTTGTCCAGCTACTGTTGGCACCCAGGCTGTAACCCCTTCTCCCCTGGCTGCCCACGACCCTCTGTCAGCCCACTGCGTGGCAGTGTGCGATGTAGAAGGGGAATGTTACTAGCAAGACAGACATCAAAACACTTGGGCCTCTCTCCCTTCCGCCAGGCTCCTTTAAACGTGTTAGGAGACACCAAGCATGAGGGTCATGGGAGAAGTACGTGATGCTGCATAAGTACTGACGCAGCTGGGCTGGACTGAAAGGCTCGGTCCTTACAGAACTGGCCGCCGACGAGAACACAGCAGCTCACTCTGCTGCAGCTTTGGGTGAGACCCAGAAACACTGCAAATAAATACGCTGACACCCCATTTGAAAACATTGGCTGATATCTCAGGAACCTGCTGCTCACAGACCGAGGCCTAGACCTATTGTTTTCTGGCCTAGACCCATTCTTGCAGCAGGCAATCAGTTTCTCAACATGTGACTTGAAGTGGCCCATGGCTGTTTCCTTAGTTATGAGTGCAGTTTAAAGGCACCTTCAGGCGGTGCAGGATAGCGTCTCTGTCCTGGGACAGGGTGACTGTGGCTGCAGCTTAGGAGTCTGATTAATGGAGCTGGAGATCCGCCCCCCTCCTCATCCCTGCTGGACGCTATCTATTATTAATGAACCCCTCCAGCTCCCTGGGATCCAGTGTCCCATCAATAATTCAGCTCGGGCTCATTAGGGGCACATTTCTTTATCGGATAATTTAATTATATGACAAGTAAAAAGGATTTTAAGGTCCGGGGCCTTTCTATTAGCCTCGTCTATTTATTGATAAACTTAAAAGTTGGAAATTAATGATAATGGACTGGGAGTTATAATTTATTAATGGGCAGTAAGTGCCCTGTTTAGGGCTGTGCAGTGTGTGTATGTATGTGTGTGTGTGTGCACATTCCTCCCTCTTCCTTTCTCTTATTGTTTCTATTCTCTCTGTCCAAGAGGTTGCTACCCTTCTGCGTGCTCTCAGCACCTCTCGGTCGCCTTCTCAAACTTTCGTGCCCTTTCTGGCTTCCTGCTACATCCCGCATTTGCTCTGGCCCCTGCTTGGCGCCAAGCGGCACAGAAGCTCTTGTCTCCGCTGTGCGCAAACAAGGGGGATTGTGGATACCGGAATCTGTCCTGCGGCCCTCCTGAATGACAAAACTTTTAGAACAGAGCCGCTCAGCCCATCCAGTTCGACAGCTGGAAATTGATCATTGATCTCAGGAGCTCATCCAGCTGTTTCAATGGGCGATTCCGGATTGTGAGAATAGAAAAATAACTGACAATTCCAAATGTAAAAGAAAAAAAAACTATTTAAAAAACTGAATTAGGAGTTACTGCAGAGATACTGATTTGAATGACATGATACTGATTTTCCACTTACACATTTATTTAAAATACTTACAGAAATACTGTTGAATAGTTTAGAAGAAGTAGTAGTCAAGAGTGATGCACAGCTGCCCCGCTTGGGCCAGGAAGCAGCAGGTGATACAGCCCCTCTGCATTCCCTGCCGTGAGCCTCATGCCCAGACCTCTGAGATCGAGGCTGATCTTGGCCCTGCAGAGGCTGCTTTTAAACCAGGTGACAGCTGCTTCTTTAACCTCTGTCTGAAAGTTACGACAGGGCAGAGATCTACAGATGACAACAAAATAAACAATCCTAACCAGAACCATTCTTAGTCTATAATCCACAGCAATAGAGTGGCTGATGTTCAGAGTTTCACAGTTTCGTTCATCTTACTGCTGCCATCCACCCACTATTACACACTTTCCCACCATCTTATTTTCCCACTGCTTGGAGTGGGGATGTGACTGCGAGTAAACACGTCCCAACAGCCCATGACACCAGAACCTGGAAAACCTCAGCTCCTTCAGTCAGAGAACTCTGATGATGACAGGCCCAGGGCTGCAGGATCTTGACCCTCAGCCTAGCCTAACCACGGGGTCTGGGACCCCCAGAGGTTTCCTTCCTCCCACTTGGGGGGTTTTTAATCCCCTCTTCTCCTTTTCCTAAGAGAAACCATCACCAATTCAGGCAACAAAGATCTGTATGTTTTTGTGGATCAGTTCAAAAGTAATATAAAAGAGAACAAAGACTAATAACCGACCTGTGGATAAAAGAAAATAGAATAAAACGGACCCGACTCCCTCTTCTCTGTGCCCACATGGCCCACTGCTGCTATACTGTCACCTGCAGCACAGATCTCTACAGGGCTCTGGGACAAACTGTTGCAAAGGGCACTAAGGAAAACAAAAGGCCGACACCCCTTTCCTTATCGGCTACAGCACACACCTGCAAAAGCATTCCCAGCGGGGAGAGGTTGAAAAAGGCAAGACACAATTCTGACTTTCCAGGGCTGAAGACTGTAGATGAGATCTGCTGCTTTTCAAAGGTGGATAAATGCAGGGCACGCTACCTGCCCTGGGTGATCTTTCATTTCCCCCTCTCCCTTCTCCTCCTCCTCCTCCTCCCGAAGTACAATCTCTTCCAGGGAAACCCGACCCTGGTTATTGATTGCACTTTCACTCCAGAGTCATTATTTCAGGGTGCGCTGTGAGAGATGAGAGAGGGCAGCGCTGGCAGCCCCCAGCGACAAAAGACAAAGGAGATTCTCTATCCTCTAATAATTCCCATAGTCTATTTAATCTACAGGAACCTTCTGTGTGCATTTTCTTTTAAAAAAAATGTGCCGCTTTGTTCTGGAATGTCAGTTCCCACCATTCCTATATCCAAACACAGGAAGAATGACTTTCAAAACTATGGAACGTACTGTAGCCCGTGTTGCTTTCGTTAGAACGGATCGTTCGCGACATTCTTTTGAGTTTTCTTCAATGCAACACCCAATTACAGATGACAGGTTATATAGTGGCAACTGATTTTAAAAAAGGGTACATAAATGGAATCACATGTACTACTTCTCATAGTGCAAACTAAGATTTGGCACAGTGGATTTTGGAAGTGAGGTTGTGATCGCAGGGTGGTTCAGTGGCTACCATTGCTGCCTTGTAGCACTGGGGCCCTGGGTTCAATTATGGGCTTAGTGGGCTGTCTGTGTGGAGTTTGCATGTTCTCCTCATGTTCACTTGCGTTTCCTCTGGTGCTCTGGTTTTCTCCCACAGTCCAAAGACATGCTGGTAGGTTGATTGGCTGCTGGGAAACCTGGCTCTGGTGTGAGTGTGTGTCTACCCTGCAATGGATTGGTGTCCTGTCCAGGGTGCGTCCCGCCTTGTGCCTGTTGCTTGCTGGAATATGCTATGTCTGCACCACAACACTGAATTAGAAAAAGCGCTTACAAAATGGGTTGACAGATGTTTCTGATGATGCCTCAAAGCCAGCCTCCAACCACATATGCTGAATGCCTTCCTACCTATATCGTTGAGCTCCTGTTTTCATCAAGTTTCCAAGAGAAACATGCACCTCACACATCCCACAACCTGGTGCACAGTGACCTGACATCGGAACACAGCACAGGAAGACTAAGGATGGAGTGTTCTCCGGCATTGCCAAGCTAGAGAAATCAGAGTCCTCTCTCTAAGGGCACGGTATTGTGTGTGCACCACCCCCAACAGAAAAATCAAGCATGACTTCAGAGCCGCTGTAATACGAACAGACAGACAGACAGGAGGGCTGATTAAAAAAAAAGTCAGTATAAACGGAATTTTGCAAAGCCCTCCTTAAGAAAACAACGGAGCTCCGAAGGAACAGCTGTGAACAATGAATTCTGGAATTTCAGTTGAAATTAAGGGCTGTTAATGAAAATAATAACAACCGAAGCCCATCATAACCCCTCCCCAACCCATCCCCACTCTCACCCTCACCCCCGCTGAGCTAATCCTCCGAGTGGAAATAAAACAGCGCACCCGACTTCGCGGACGAGGTGCGTGATGTCAGGGGGGCTTCAGCGATCCCACGTGTGGACGTGGGTTCTGCCGTGTTGACTCTGGCCCAGCGCCACCGGGGTTTGGGCTGGAGAGCGCAGAGCTGCGAGCGCACGTGTTCCCGTCCCGCCAGACCCGGCTCTTGCGTTCCGCAGGGGGAGTGAGCGCCGCGCTCATCCTCTGACATCTGGTACAGAACGCGTGAGACTGTTCAGACAAGCCTGGCCGCACACCTCTCCGGTTATTGAGAGATTCTGCTGTGGAAAAAAAAAAATTCAAAAAGAGCCGTGAGTAATACAGGGTACATTAAACATAAACGGAGATCTTTTCGTTGTCTTTAAAACAGGCTATTATCGATTTTGCAGGTTAAATTAGAACTCATTGCCTTATCCTACGATCCTTTTTTTTCCTCGAAACTACGTGGATGTGCATTTAAAAACTGAGAGGTAGTTCGTTATGCAGACGGTTGTGGGAGTAGGGAACAAGCTACTCAATCTGACAGCCTGGTTTCTTTCCAGAACCTGTTAAATGACATCCTGGCATCAATTCACAACTAACTACCAAACTACCTTTCCTATGTTCAGGAATCATAAGGATAATAAGGATTTTCTGCACATCAAGGAGAAACATGGGCACCAGACCTATGAGAGAATGGGAGAAAACCAGATGGGGCTGCACACTGGTGGTGGTGGAGAGGATCCCCATTACCTGTAAAGCACTTTGAGTGGAGTGTCCAGAAAAGTGCTAGATAAGTGTAAGGAATTATTATAATTATTATTATTATTATATAATCCTCTTGTCAGCTGAGATGGCATCGATTCTTCCAAGGAGATACTGTATACATGTAAAGAGTGGTATTCAGAGCTTTGATCTTGGGATCAGTGGATGGGGGAGACACTGAATGAGAACATGTCACAGAGCAGTAAACAGCAGCGCTTTCAGGCCGAGGATGAAAGAGCATGGCGGGTTTGGGCTAGGGGGCGTCTCTGATTAAAGAGCCAGTTGTCGCCGAAACTTTGGAAAGGTACTTTGTTCCACTGCCTTTGTGCTGCTGATGCCAAGCTAAGCCCACACCACAGCCCCCGCCCTCCCCAGACCCCTGCCCCCAGCCCCCAAGAGAAAGACCAAGGATCTCCTGAAAGGATGCTTTGACAAAAGTGAGAACAATAGACATGTAAACATTGCAGCGGCAGAAGAGGAAACACTGGCTCACCGTTCAGACCTGACTGCAGGCAAAGTGAGCATCCGGAGAGACAAACCAGCAACACAGCCATGACTCCACACACACATCTGTCTCGGAGGGCATCGACGGACCGCTGCACAGCCAGGTCTGAGGCACTTCGAGGAAGAAACAGGGCGTTTCAGGTGTCTTTGCTGTGAGCAAATCCTAAACTTTCCAAGATACATTCCCAGCCGCGGTGCCATTATTCTGGCAGTATTTTGTGAACTGCGATGAAAGCGAACGATGAAGACAACTGATCCCTTCCATTTCTCTTTGCAGATTTCAGCTAGTGCAGATGCTCCGCTAACACGCAGATTTGGCCAGAGATGTGGCCTAGAACAACCTTCCAGGATGGGACCCTCAAAGCCCTTTTCAACGCAAATCCCCAAACTAACAACTAATTGCACTGCCTTTTCCAAAACAGAGCAATTATTCATCCTCGAGCTGGAAGGAACAGTTAACAGTCATGCAAATTTGAATTCATTGCTTCAGTAATGTCCTTTGGTTGCCATTCAACAGGAGATGGTTTGGCCCTCTGCCAAAGCCTGTACAAAGCAAAACAAATTGAAGATCTCTCCTAAGCGGCGTTAGAAGCCAACTGCTCCCATTCAGAGAGATTTATGGCTTCCAGTAATTGTTAGGGATGGCGCAACAGGTGATTTTATTGTTGATTGTACCTGGCTGTGGTTTGGCGTCTTGTTCAAACTTGAGCTGAACTTTCAGTGCTCAGGCCCAGAGACTCCTTAAAGAAAACTAGACATCATTAGGAGCATCAGCTTCAGTGTGTCATGTGCACGTCTCTGTTTTGTTGCTCTTTCACCCCTATCTAAGCACCTTTCACACAAAACCCCGCCTAATTTACACAACTGATGCAGCTTTAGTGTATGTTCGACGCTATATTATAGAATTCTGTTCTTTACTGATGGTCTCTTCTTGTGAGAAGTCTCCCACTACACAGAGGCTCTCTTGCACTGGAGGCAGCAGCACCAAAAGCCACCCCTTACTGTCTGAACCAAAAAGGACCCAGTACTGCCCTCTAAGTGGGTGCCACATGCAAACTGGCAACTCTGCCTTGACAAGGCTCAGAAACAAGCTGCCAGACTCACAGACGAGCTCTCCTTTCTACATGACCCAGCCTTCCACTGCAGAAGCAGAAACTCGTCATGGTTTCTCCTGTATGGCCTCCTGTTGCCTTAATGGTCATAGATAGATAGGTCTTCATTACTTAGGCCGTACATATGGTAAACTTGCACTTTCTTGCAGGTTGCAGGAAAAATTAACAGTGTACTTAGATACTTCCAAGCCCCTTTCATCCATAGGCCAAATGAACAGATAGTAAGAATTAAAGAAATAAAGCAAGGCTTTATTCTGCTGTCGTAAACCGGGACTTGAGGATTATATGAAACTCTTTTGCATAACCACGTGACCTGAACTTTAAGCTAAAACCAGGAAAAGTTTAGAAGTAGTTTTGACATATTCAGATAAAACCCAAACAATGAGTAAATGTGGTGCTAGCCCTGCAGCCCAGTCATGGCCAAAATTCCTCGTGATTCAGGAATGCTTTGCTGACCGATCATGTGGTCTTCATTAGCCCCTGGACGGCTGAGAATTTCGCTTTTCCATCTTCCACGGGGCTGCGAAGCTAAATCCCCAAAATAAAATTCCCCCTTGATCCCCCTCGCCCCCACCCCTACTGCTCCCCACCCTTCCCCAAGGCAGCGTGATTGGCAGCCCCCAGCTCTCCGGAGGGATTATGGGGGACGGGGAGAGGATTAGCCGGGTTGAGCTTCATTAACCCGAGTGTTTACACAAGCTGATCTCCCTGAATGAGGCCTCCTCCTTCCCAGCAGTGTCCCGTTCACTCCAGCCTCTCTGCCGGCCCGTCAGGACACAGGCTGGGAGAGGACAACACAGCCAGGCTGTTGGGTAAAGCAAGAGGCTGCCTTTTGAATTGGTTAAACAGCACCTGAGAAAAAAAAAGTTTTTTCATTTGCAAGAGTATAACCCAGCTTCCGTAAAATGTTAAGAGGGAAATGACTTCTGGAGACTCTAACCCACAATTTCCAGAACCGACACGTCTTGCTGAAATGTGCGAAACAGTTCCCCATTATTCCTGGCATTATTTTTGCTAGAACAATTTCTACAGCATTTTTAATGGTGGATTATTAAGAATTTCAATATAATTTAGGCAGGTTGCTTCAACGGCAAAAAAAAGAGGCAGATTTTTTTTTAAATTACAACTTAATCCAAAAGGAAGTGAGTGTCAGGTACAAATCATTCCTGTTCTTTCCCAAACACGGTTTGAAACACCTCAGTGAAACAATGGATAATGAATTCTGCCCTGTAAAAAAAAGTATTTTCCTGGGGGAAGGGTGGACATGCCTGGAGAGATCTATATATTACATGTACATTTTTATTAGTTCCTGAAGCTAAAGAAACAGGAGAGCTGAAGGTTAAAGTCAGTCTTTGCTGCATTAACCCTTGTTGTACAGCCAAGAGTTTTGTCAACACAGCGCAGTTCAAGCACGTCGGTCTTTGGGACAGCTGATCTAAGAGTCTTAGAAAAGGCCGAGACAAAGTCACAGTTCATATCCCATCAAGACCCAGACAAGCCTCTTCTCCGAGACAATTTTGTTTTTTCTTCCAAGAGTCAGGGGAAACTGACAAGCACCCAGTTATACACACGGCCTAAGAACAACACTCTCCGCTGTTTATTTTGAAGTTAAAAGCACTTGCAAGATGGAAGGTGAGTTTTCCCTGAAGGGCAGTTATTCCGAAGTGGCGATGCTGACAGTTTAGTTACTCTAGACTCCAGTGTTTATGCAGCACTGAAGTGGAAAAGTAAATTATGGGGGCCTCTAGGGGGTCCCCACGGGTAAATCTGTGAAGTATATGGTGTGCAAAGACAGGTGAATAAATGCATTGATCGATTTATCAGTGCCACATCTTTTGATCTCTAAGGATCGTCGATGAACCTGCATGCATTTGTTATCCATGTAAAAATTAAGAATAAGGAGAATCTTGTCTGCATGTACAACGCACTCCAACCATACTGTAAAGTCTGACTAATTCTGTGTGCAATCCCACCAGCTTTCAGTATGGTCCTTTCGTACTGCTAAAACCTGTGGCCTTTCTTTGAAATTCAGATGGGATTAAATATTCATTAATAAAGTCAGTTAAACTCCACTGGCTTTTTTAGGAAACATACATCCTCCTAGTCAGAGGTCTAGACCTGACAAAACTCACACAACTGTCTGGCCACGATGAAACGTGACTGTATCTAACGACCAGCCTTAGGTCAGACTGATTGAAGCCAATCAATTGACCAAAGTGATCAGTTTCTAAATTACAGATCAGTTGCGCGCTGTGAGCACTAAGTTCAGACATGTGAAGGTGTGAAGACACTGAAATAATGGGAACACTTTACTTGAGTGCACTGAGTTACATTTACAGGCTTGATAACCTGTATGGAAAATGTCAGTTACTAACAGGATTGTGGCTTCCAAATGGCTATCATCCTTATTAATAAAAGGTTTGCTTTCCTCATACAGGAATGGTTTGTTATCGCTGTGTTAATCAGGCAGTAATGTAACAGCACACGAGAGGTTGTTATCCCCACTTCAGTGGTGTGACGTGGGCTGAGGTTCCACAGCTTCCCCTGGATGGGACACGGGTCTATCACAGCTGGACCCCAACCCCCAACCCCCAACCCGGGCAGCCCAGGACCGGGGCTCTCAGGAGACAGAGCCTCACACAGGCCGTGTCCGCAGTGGGAACCGGGCCCACAATCCCTCCGTTCAGGACCCAGCGAACACCGGCAAACAGGCGCTAAGATTCGGCACAGCGCGGGCGGCGGGCGGGGGGAGGGAGGGACGAGGCCAGAAGGAGGGGCGCCGAGAGACGCACGAGCCGGCGAAGGGCTGCGTGCCCCCCCAGCCACATCTGGAGCTGATTTGCGGGGCACTGCGGATGCCCGCCGGGGTGTTTTGACTGGGATTCCTCCCAGCCGCTGGTTTGTGAAGAGCAGGAGCAGCGAGGGGGGAGAATCCCGAGAGGGGCTGAAGAGCAGGTTTATGGAGGCTGAGGCTGTTATTGCCTCTTCACAGGCACGTAAACCTCCTCTCAGACACTTTAACACTAGTGACATTAACCTAGTCAACTACTCCTTCTGGCTGGGTTTGGAACCTATGGGGGTTCTGGGAATGAACAATAATATTTAATTCCTTAAATGTATATAGCACTTTTCTGGACACTCCACTCAAAGCCCTTTACAGGTAGTGGGGATACCCTCCACCACCAATGTGTGGCCCCACCTGGATGATGCAACAGCAGCCAAAGTCCACCAATACGCCCCCCACACACCAGTGGGGAGGAGAACAGCGTGATGAAGCCAGTTCATAGATGGGGATTATTAGGAGGTAAAGGCCAGGGGGAAATTTGTTCAGGGCGCTGGGGTAACGCCCTTACTGTTCTCTGGGATTTTTAATGACCATGGAGAGTAAGGACCTCATCTGGAAGACGACACCTTTTGTACCCACATGAGGACCCACACTGACCGCACTTCGTTCCTTGGTCTGCACTGGTGTCAATATCCACAGCAGGACAGCGACAGGCGTGACAGGCGAGCGGGAGAGGCGGGGCTGTGGACTGACAGCACGCTGCCTCTGGAGCAGAGAGAGGAGAGGGGAACTGATGGATGGGGGGCTGAGGTGGAGAGGATTCATTCCGGCTCACATGCTGATCATGTAATGAAGCGTAGTTCTGGACCCGATGGAGGCAGTATAATCCGGAAGTAAGTGGAGAAGGACGACGGGGAGGAGACGAGGGTCAGGAGGGGTTGACAGACAGGGTGGCGTGACGATGGTGGGGGGCGTAGCCAGGGCGAACAAGTCCAAGGAGTCCAAAACGAATCCAAAAGTCCAAACGGCGTGATCCAGCCGAGACAAACAAGACGAGGTTAAAAACCGGAACGGGATCCGGTACAGGGACAGGGAAATAAAAACGGGATGACGAGGCCAGGCGCTCCGAGCCCCGGACTCAGCTGGGTCAGGACGCCGATAGGAGGCCTATGCCCTCAAGCCGCGGGCGTACAGCGACTTGACGGCAGGCGGGCCTCCGGGTGTCTGTCTTGCAATGCAGATCCGGGGAGTAGTGAGAGCTCCCGGCTTAAATAAGGAGGGACAGGATTGGGGGCAGGTGCACGGAATCATCAAAAATGTGAAAGAGCCGGAGAGCCCTTAAGAGGAGGGATTCCGATCGTGACAGGTCAGGGCCGTGGGCTCCGGCGGCGATGACACGTTTAGGGCCTGCTGTGGGGAAGGGGCTGGGGGCTGGTGCAGCCGTGGAGCTGAGCGCAGGCTGGGACTCCCTTCCCAGCACTCAGTGCAAGGCATGGAACACGCCCGAGGTTAGGCAAGGTACATAATTATAGGATTTCTCCCTTTTATGCAAAAACGGAATCACAAATGTCACTAAGCATTAACGTGAAAGGCCTTTGACACAGAAGCCAACAAACTGTTGGAAGCTGTGCTCCTAACAAGAAACTTTAGAGCAGAGCTGGGGTTTTTTCTCAGGGAGCACAGGGACCGCTGATCCTAATCGCTTGTGACGGGTGTTTGGTAGCTGCAGCTCAAACGGCAGCCAGGCCGCCAGGGCAGCCTGCCACATCTCATCTCCTGTCAAAGCCAGGCCGCCCTGCTCACTCCCCACTGCACAGCTCCAGCGACAGCAGCGCCCAGCAATGGGCTCAGGCACATGGTTTACTATGGCACGGGCTGTGCCTGACAGGCTGGGCTTCCTCTTCTCCTGTACAAGGGACTATTTTCAGTAGGGACAGGGTGGCATCAGGCCGATGCGTGATGAACAGAACCAAGTGGTCAGAGAGGGTTCTGTTCCTCTGTGTGCTTGGTAGAGGCAACAACACATAATTCCCCATGTTGAAACTGTTCTTTCTTTTCTGAACAACTTGAAATCGGCAATAGTTTTGAAGTCGCACGCCCGCCCAATTGGGAATCGCCACTCGTTTCACTTGCCTTCAGGCAGAGACGCCCACGAATGAACAGACACACAGATGGGCTTTTCTGCAGAGCCCGGCGTTGTGCCCCGAGCTCCATAGCGCCCGACAGGCGAGACGGCGCCGACTGCAGATGGCCCTGCGAGCTGCAGGAGTCGACACTGGGCAGCCGACCTCAGTCCCTCGGCTCAGCCGGCGGTGCTCTTCCAGATGTGACAGTCCGCTGAGCAACATGGCCCCCGCCCACGCCTGCCACAGCTGGGGCCCAGAGCTCAGCCCGGGTTCGGGGGGAGCGCCTTGACCAGTGGAGACATTTAGAAGTTGAATCTGCTCCGAAACCTCTGACTGGGAGACAGGACATCCCCCTGGCTGTTCGCAGACCCACAGAAAGGTTTAGAAATCTGGGTAAGTGACCTCAAACAGAAACTAACCCCGTGAGGTGTTTTCCTGGTCAGCGTGGATGAAGCGACAGAGCCTTTCGGCACGCTTCTCCTGCAGTTCCCCAGACCAGGTACCCCCCCTCCTCAACCTTGGAAAAGGGTCTGAATCTCAGCAGCTGGACTCCGGAAGGAAGAAGGAGGAGGAAGCACAAAGCTGGCGGGCTTATTAAAAGAGACTGACAGATGAAACGACTGACGTCTTGATGGGATTCGCCCAAACGTCTTACAGCGCCTTGTGGAAGGACAATAAACTAAGCTCTAAGGTACACAGGGGGTAACGCCTCATCTTGCTTACTAAACAAGGCGGGATTGCGCGGGAAGGGGGCGCTGGGGGGAGGAGCAGGAATGTCTTAAGCCGGTGTGTTAACCTGAGCAGGATCTCAGCAGCCTGATCTCCCGAGGGACCACATTCCAGTCAAGAGAACATGACAGCTATGGGGGCAGCCTCTCCGAACAGGGACATGGTGAAGGGAGAGGGTGTTGTAGGGAGGCCTGCTCTTCCTAAGTGATGAAGAGACACATCCTGTTTTCTATTTCAGTGAAGAGCACACATAAGAAAAGGTGCTCCCCTGTGAGGCTGTTTTCCACCCAAAGGAACGCTGGAGATAATTGATGGATTCCAATGTGTGATCTCGATTTTTAACCTCTAAAATGTGTTTTCTTTTCCGTTTGCCTGGTGCTTTTAATGGTAAGAATAATGCATTAGCTCATTGTTTAGAAAAGACTGCGCTTGGAGAGCACCCAAGTCTTGGCACCCATGTGCTTTTATTTCCTTGGCAGGAGAGCTGATCGAGCACGTCTACCCTGGCCCTGTCGGTGACGAGCCAGTTAAGCACAGGTCACTCTCCTGAGCACATGTCCCCCAGCAGGTAAGAGCCTCTTTAAACAGCAGGGCTAAGGAACTGTGTCTGCTGCATGAAACAGAGCTTGGAATCAGTCCTGGCTGCAAACGGAGCTGTCTCCTTTGTGATGGTGCTCTTTTGGACTTTGATTACTACTGACAGGCTTGGGCTGGTTTCAGTCACCCCCCTCACCACTACGCCTCTTCGATTCCCGATTCCTGGCCCTGATTTCCAGGATAGATGGCGATGTGTGGTAGTGGCAGCTCTCCCCCTTTTAAAACATTCTCCTTGGTTACAGCAGCAAATTAGTTTAATCCAGTCATAGATAAGTAAACCAAAAACGTGCTCACACATTACCCCGAGCTCCTCTAAGGACCCACGGGGGAAATTTCTAAAAAAGCAACAGCGCTTGTGCAGAACTGACGGCATGACCTATGAGTCCATCCCTCCGAATATCCCCTCACACATGAATCATCAGTTTCAAAAATACGAAACATCAATGATCCCGACAGCTCCTGCCAGACGAAAATTCTGACCTCATTTCACCAACAAATTGTCAGAAGTTTGTTTGAAATGGCATTTTGTGCAGATTGGATTAATACAGGATTCCCTGTTCCAAGATTCTGGGGAACTATCCCAAAGGAACAATGCTGCAGTAATCAGTACAGGCAGGTCTCAGAATATTATTTGCTATGCTATTCTTTTATTATATTCCTAAGATGTGTTTTTTGGCATTTGGTTTGACAAGCTGTCATTTTTTTAAAAAAACATCCAGCGAATGTCATCGGAGTGGGGGGGTGTATAGTTCTGGGAGGATCTGAGTCAGTTTAAGCTGTGCTTCGCGTTCTCATAGGGGTTGAGCAGGATAAGTCAAACTTACACCAATCAACCCTGTCATAACAACAACAGCAACCCCACACTCTTGCTAAGTAACGCTAAGAACGGCTTTGCTGGCCAGATAGTACTGCATTTTACAGTGCTCTAGGAGCTACGCTGAGTAATAGTATAGTATAGCAGTGATTCATTTTCACTGGATATAGGTCAGAACTCCACTACAATAAAACAGGAATTTCATGTATTTTTGTACTCAAAATTAACATTTCAAAGTATAGTACATCCCAGAAATGAACATAATAAGTTATGGTACGTATTTTATGGTTGAAGTAAACATCTCCTCTCATTCAAGCCCAGCAAGTGAACTAGCAAGGTCTCTTTAAGAGAACTGTTAGGAATTCACATTAGGGTTCGGTTCTGCTGCTGGGAGGTCAGCTGAAAGAACAGAAGACGCTGGTGCCGGAGTTGTGAGGACTGGCGGGTCCTGCTCTGCTCACTTGGTGCTGTTTTGATTCCCGGGTCAGGCGGAGGAGGAAATGAAGTGGTTCACTTTCCACACCTGACTGGTTTGACAGCAGTACAGCACACGGCCATTGTCTGGGATCCTCCAGAGAGACAACATCCTTCCCATTCCAGAAAGATGAGACTACCTGAATAATAAAGGTCAGACGCAGAACAGTGTAAAAAATACTGGCAGCCCTGGAAGAATTTGCGTTCGTGTCTTTAAAACCCCTTCCAGCCTGAATTCAATTTGACACCGTAATTCTACGCAGTGGAAATGCATACCTTGATTGTTTGGCAGTCATTACTGTATAAAAGTATTTTAATTTTTGAGAAAATCAGATGAGGGGAGTGTAATTTCAGATCTAATTACAGCAATTCCAAAAATCTTAGATTTTGTTTTTTGTTAGTTCTCCCTTCGTATAACGAATTATTAACATATGTGTGCGTGTGAATCTGTAAATTTGTGTTAAACCTGTCACACTACAGAGGGACGGCGCCTGATTCTAAACTTTGTGCAGCTTAAGACAGCTCATTGTAATAAACAGCGCCGCACCAAATGTACACGTTTCCTGACAAATACACTGTTGGTATCTTGGAACTGTTTCTTACAGGCGATAAAATATCCACGCACTGCCGTTACCTGTCCTATATTTTAAACATGTTAAACTAAATACTGTAACATTCGGGATATTTCAGCCAAATGAAACTTACATGGATTCTCCACTGTAGATTTACTTACACAGTAGCTCTCTAGAGTTGATCATCACTGTTCCTCCAACAACAGCCTGGATGCCAGCCTGCGTCTTGAGTGGCTGTATCTTCAACAAGGCAAAGATGCCTTGTATCTCTACTCTCACGCCAGGTGGCGCTCTGCAAAAACAGGGGCAGAGCTAGTACCCTAGTACTATCCAGGAATGATAATCGATACCAGAGATGTTCTCTTCTGCAGATTACACAGACAACTTAAAATCCTCAATAAATTACAAGGCCTCGAAATGGTGGCAGTTCATACAAATTAAGTCTGTAACCAAATCAGTTTGGTCATCAAGATGTCAGAAGCAACAACTAGAAGAACATGCGGTACCAGTCTAGGGCTGGTAGCATTTATCATGGATAATGACAAGTGCTGCATGGAGATCCTGAGCATGCTAACAGACATCTCCACTCTTAGTTATTTCTGACCGCTTCCTAAAAATGTAAGGAAACTTAACAATAAGAGTCCATCTTGCTCTCTTATTAGCAGTTCAATGATCCAAGAATCACGCTGCCTGCTTTTAGGGGATGGCACAGAGTCAGTTGACCCGGTTATGGAGGTGACTACAGACTCCCACCACTCTCTGTGTAAACAACCGTCGTTTCCTATGTTGTGTTTTGGTCACTCTCAACATTAATTTCCAATTATGTGGCGTGTTATCGCCAGCCTAAAGGCTATCGCGAGTTGAATTTCTTCATATACAGTAGAAATCCATTCTCTCAAGGAAAAGATATATATATATATTGCTTGTGGGGGTCATAAGGATATAGAAATCATGTTTTAAGATATTCTTTGCATCCGGAGGGCAGACAGTGATACTTGGCTTATTTCGGCATGTGAGAGAATAATACTAGAGTAGTGCTTCTTGGCGAAGGTGAAATTCAAGTTTCACAGAGAAACTCTTCTGTGCGCGTTTAAAAAAAAAAGGTGAGGAAGTCGAGGCGTGATGTCATAATGGCCAGGGAGCAGGAAGTCTCACCTGGTCACGTGACTGGGACGGGGGGGCTCCGGGTTGACATGGTGACCATCCATCATTATCTCATTAGCTAATCAATCACCCCACAAGAAAACGGCTCGCCACAGGGGATAGAGGGCGGAAGAGTAATAGAGGGGGCTTTTAAATCACCTTTAATTTACCGGTGAGTCATATGTGACTGACAGCACAGTTCAGAACCTGTGGGAAAGTCGCCGCGGAATACTCCGGCGAACCTAACGGGATGTTTCTGAACCTCAGCACACTGCAGAGACACGGCTTTCTGTCCGCTCCCCCGCGTACAGTACGAGCTTCTGTCGCAGCCCCAGGTACAGTTCACAGGCGTGGAGGAGCAGGCCTTTATATAGTGTGCATCTCGGTTTGTAGTTCTCCGTTCCTGGGCAAATACAAAGACAAACACTACACGTGGACCCTCCTGTCGAAATGCATTCTTATATACATCATGATATATACCGTTTTGTTCATATGATCCGCTTCTCGTGTCTGGAACATGTACTGTATGCGCTACTATCTGCTAGTGCATGTCATTTCTCACCGTCAAAAGCATCTACATTGCTGTCGTGCCAGAGCAAAGCTGTTCGGTTTTTTTTTTTTCCTGTTTCCTTCCCAGCACGTGAGGGGAAATAAATGCATTCTCCTTAGGCATCCCTCGATTAGCGGCGCTGATGGCGTGATTTTCCTGGAACACGTGGGCGTGCAGTGCCGAGCCGTGCCGAGCCGAGGCGACTCCAAACACTCGCGGTCTCTGCGCGGCCCTTGTAGGTGCGAGCAGCCTGTGAGAAACTCCGCGGGCCGGCGTCGTCTTGAGCTCCCCTCTCAGCTCCGCACGGCACATTTATTGACAGCCTTTAAAAATATTTACTGCCCCGGCTTCCTCTCCCCACGGGCACGCAGCCTGTAATTTCTTTCTGCGTTTATCAGATCATTTGTCAAACCCAAGAGCTTTTCGGTTGTTTTTTTTTTTTAAAAAGAAAATGTTGCTTCTTTTTCTGTCCTTTTTTTCCCCCCTCCCTTCTGGGGGGAATTATTGTGCAACAGGTTTCGGGATTAACTCTTTCCTTCCTCCATTCCCCCCCCCCCCTTTTTAAAACGCAGGATTTACAGCTGAACGGGCTCCGCTGTGGAGACTGTCTGCTTCCCAAAGGAAAATCTCCTAACGCCTGTTCAAGGCCGGAGCTCGGGCCCCTGTATGAAAAACACATGTTCCTCCGCTGTATGACTGGGCGGGGGGAGTTTACCCAAGACAAAGGACCCCAGTTCGCTTGAGATGGACTGTTTAAATGATCACGCGTGGGGCTGCCGCAGAGACGAAAACGAGCGATCCGTTTGCCCCAGGCGGGAGAATTAAAGAGCGCTCGTTGCAGCTCCGAGACCGAACCTACAGTCCCCCCCCCACCCGAAACCAGACTGAATCCTGGCACCGTTCGAGGTGTCTCCCAGCACGGGTTCGGGTCCGGACGAAGGGGCCCGGTTTCTGTTCCGAGGCACGGAACAAGAAAACAAGGGCGAATCCAGGCTCTTCCTGGAACCAACGTGAAATAAAACCTCTGGTAGCAGAGAGATCTCTCCTCCCCCCCCCGCTCAGGCCCGTGTAACTCTGCCCGCCGCTGGTGCCACCGCGCTAGTCAGAGCTCAGCCAGCTTCGCCCGCAGGTATGTCTCCGTCTTCGATACGAGATCTTCTCCCTAACGAGCCCCGAGCAGCCAGCGGCTCGGCGGTTTGCTCCCAGCCAAACTTTCTGAAATGTTTATTTCTCCTAACCTCGGTCCCGCTGGATGTCGTCCACGTCAGTGCCCCGCTCCTTCCTCCCGATGGAAAGGAGTGTCTCCAGCAGGAGCCAAGCCCACGCCTGCCGGGGAAAAGATGACCATCTCCAGCGTGGACCGGCCACAGGAACGCGACAGCGGCGCTCTTTCACATTCGATTTCGATTTCTCAGACCCTGCTTTATCTCCTTCTCACACATAATCACAGAAAAAAAAGTTAAACCTTGCAATGTGATGTATGCCTGCCTGAAACAGTATATATGCACACTTCTCGGAGAGGTGAAAAAAAAGTAGTTCTAGTCCAGTAGGGAGCTGCGTCAACACGCGTGGGCTGCAAAGGAACAGGTAAAGGGTTTCTTCTCTGCTGGAAAGAGAAGAAAGGAAACACAACGTTTCGGCTGTGGAGCCTTCTTCGGGTGTCCGAAGGTTAAAAAAGGGCAACAATAATTAGAGGTTTTTTTTCAGGGGCTGTAGTTCAGTTTGAATCGCTCCCAAAACATGACAAATGACATTTTCCTTTACATGATGATTAATATCCAGGGTTTTGAGACTCAGTCCTATGCCCTCTATTTTCCAGGGGATTTTCTGCTTCCTCCTGTTGGACATTGCGGGGGGGTCAGATGTGTGGGCTGGGCGGCACGGTGGGGCAGTCAGTGGGCTCAGTCTCGCACCTGGGGCAACTGTCTGTGTGGAGTTTGTATGTTCTTCCCGTGTTTGCGTGGGTGCTCCCCGAGTGTTCGGGTTTCCTCCTACGGTTCTAGACCATGCGGGTAGGTAATTTGGCATTCATGAAAACTGGCCCTGGTGCGAGTGTCTGTGTATCAGCCCCGCGACCGTGGGGGTCGTCCTGTCCGGGGTGTGCGTGTACCCCATCTTGCGCCTGTTGCTCGCCGGGGTAGGTTACCGCGCGACCACGCATTGGAAGAAGAGAACGGGTGGACGGACATCAGTGGACTAAACCACGACAATCGTGCGTGTGCGTGTGTGTGTGTGGGCGGGGGTGGTAAGTAAATAGCATGAAACGGTCATTGTTTTTTTTTTCACCCCTCGAAAAAGTCGATTGTACTTCCAGAGAAGAACAAATTGAAAACCCGAGACGTGGATTTGTCACAGAGCCTCGCTGTCTCGCACCGTGGAGGTCAGCACTGCACTGACGAAGCTACAGGCAGCAGGTTTGAAACGGGAGGAAGCGGATGACGGGGTGGTGGGGGGAGATATTAAATTAAACAGCAAGATAATGGCGCGCAGTCATTGGTTTGGGATTGTGTTTCAACTCGATACTCATTTAAACAGTTCCTAACGAAGGCAGGCGAAGCTTTTAAGCTGAGTACCAGGCACACGAGGGGGATAGGAGCTGAGGGAGGCATTCAGTGACGCAAGGGGTTTTGTACAGTGCGGTAGCGTCGCTTTTAAGATCTGGACTGTAGCACAAAGCTTTAATTCTCCCATTTGCACTGAACAGTTTTGCTTCGCCAAAAAAGACCGAGACTTTGTCAGAGAACCACGGAAGTGGTACCGCTCATTTTTACGCTAGTTGAGTTGGGTTGGGTTCGTAATGTTTTTTTTTTGGCCACGAAATCTCGGTCCTATATATATATACCTGTTTCACCCCTGATGTGAAGAGATGGAGGCTACTGAATTAAAAAGTTCAGCGGGAATAGTTAAAGGGGGGGCTGGTGGAAGAACCACAGATGATTTACATCTGGGATTGCGCACAGAATAAGCAGGAAAAAAAACGATCGTGTTTCGCCCAAATTACAGTAACCACTTAACAACAGCACGTTTGCTTACTGGAGTCCCGGGCTGAACTAACACCGTGGCCTCCTCTGTTGTTTTAATTCACGATGGCAACGGAGTTAGCTTCCACTGGGCTGCAGAAAAACAGCAGAGGAAGAGAAGTGGAAAGATGGGCGAGAACGACGAGGGGGTTTTGCGCGCTGAAATCATGTGAAAACTCGCCGCGGTTTGTTTTTTTTTCCCCCGAATTTAAAATATGCAGAAGAAAATGCAGCGCTTGCGAAACAGCGGCAGCTTCACCAGATACACTTACCGTTCAAACAATAATAATTTACTACAGCACCAAACTATTATCGCAAGCCGAAGCGCGTTAACCGTCTGTCGCCCGGTTGAGCGAGAGTACGAGTCGGCTTCAGACTCCAGCCCGAGGTCCTCACGGCGTGGCCCGGCCTGCCCTGTCCCTGTGAGTCCTGCCAACACAAACATCACAGTTTCCTTTCCAGTCAGGGACGGTGAACGCGTTCGATGAGGTGCCCGTCACGGCCTGACATCTGGAATTCTACCTCGCCTCTGGTGCAGAAAGCCCAGTTCACACACTGTTCGCGCTGCCTTTGCAGTTCAGATGAAATTTGGCGTCGCATTGATTAGATTCCGTTCCTGCAGACGGGAAACATCCTGATTGCGGTCCGGACAGGTTTCCACCAGGGACAGAGAACTCTAGAGGCATGCTGGACTTACTGGTTGGAGACCAGGAGGACCAGGCTGATTCTGAACCTGACAGATCTATGAATGCCAGCTAACGGTCTGAGACGTGGGCAGGTTAATGTGCAGCTAGAGGGGAGGCACAGGGGCAGAAACCTCACGTTAGTGAACCATTAGTGGACTATCACAGGGGCCTGTATCAGGGCTCTCCCAGAGAAACAGCAACCACCCAGGCACCTACATCGTCTGTGGCACTGTCGACCAGCGACGGGCCTCACCTGCTGAGTGTGCTGTTTCGATCCGCTTTAGCCATTCAGGGTCGCGGGGGAACCAGAGCCGATCCCAGCAAGCAGCAGGCGCAAGGCAGGGTTCACCCTGGACAAGACACTGAGGGAATTTTCCTACTAGAGAGGAAACAGGAGCACCCACAGGAAACCCACACAAACACAGGGAGAACATACAAACCCTACACAGACAGCACCCCAGGAATTGAACCCCAAAGCCCCAGTGCTGCAAGGCAACAGTGCCAACCGCTGTGCCACTGTGCCACCTACTATAGTATAGAGCCTTATAGTAGTCCAGTAAGAGTTAAGGGCTCAGTGGGGTTGCTGGGCTCCATGTGGAACCTATCTGTCTCTCTTCATTCTCCCCACATGGGCACCACAGTACCCACTTGGGAACAGCCCAGCCATCTTGTGTTGGGCTGGTGGGGTGGCACACTGTGTGCTGAACTGTAAAGACACAAGTCGGTGGGCATATAATTAAACATAGCCGTAGGTTCTAAACTAAAACATCGTCCTTTGTGGAGATACTGTAAGAGTGGATCGTGGACTATTATGAACTGAACTCGGAGGACAGAACATGACACTCTTTTATCCTTTTGGTGCTCACAGACCGCCTGTGATACCTGTGAACCTTTCTGTAATAACTTTGTAAGTGTGGACGGGAGAGGCCTGGTTCAGGGCTTGAACTGAAGCCATAAACGAGCTACATATCAAAGCCTGCTCGTGTTTTCACAGAGTATCCACTGAACTCGGCTGCAGAAATCCTTGCTTTTCAATTAACAGTAGCAGGACGGCAAACCACACCACCTTCTCCGAAAGTCAAGCTCACAGATTCTTGCCTGTTTGTGGCCCAGGTTGGTGGCGAAACGCTGAACCGCAGGAGACCGGGACCACTGTGGGGAGTCTCGCGAGCCGCCGGGGGGAGGAAGTGACATCACGGCCTGGGGGTTCTCCGAAGATCCCCAGGGAAGAGAGGCGACTTCACTGTGTCGGGGTGACACGTGGAACTCTGATCGCTGAGGGACTGGTGGTCGGGGGGGCAAACGCTCTGGACGTTCAGTTCAGTCTCTCTGAGAGGCTCTTTTATTTTGGCTGAAACTGGGGAGTCTTTCATTGAAAATAAAACTACTCCCCCCCCAGTTTACCCCTTCAGCCTGCTTCCAGAACTGGGCTTTTTCCAGAAGGAGCCCAGAGCCGGTGGCTGTCTCTGCCGTGTGAGTGCAGGCCAGGAGAGGTGAGGGGTTTCGGAGAGAGTTTGCCAACAGAAAGAGCACTCTGGAGCCCAGCGAGAGCCCAAATAGGAAAACATGCTGCTGTGAGACGGCGCTAATCTGATCAGCCCCACTCTAACGCAATTGCTGAGTTACTGGTAGGGAAAAGGCAAGCAAATGGAAGGCAGGCAGGAGAAAGGAGAAACCTTTTTGGCAAATTGCATTTTTTTTTTACTGCAAAGAAAAAAAAATGAAGTGCGTTAAGATAGTGATTTTATTTTCTTTTTTTTTTTCCTTTTAAAAAGGGTCTCTTTTCTGTTACTCTCCATCGGCCCTAATAAAGTGAAATAAAATGATTTTCGGCTAAGGTTTCAGGAGCCGAATCAATCCGCAAAGCCACACAGCCACTCCACAGCCTAGCAGGGCTGTTTGGCGTGGACGTCGATGCTAAGCCAATCTGCCCCGCGGATAGCGCAGGGAAGAGATCGCGTTACCTCACGCTGAACCCTCTTCACAGGAACCCATTAAGCCCAGAAAACAAATTAGACTCTCCGGCCTGTCGGTCAGTCAGTGAGCCTGGGTGGGCCTGCTCAGTACTTTGTGATCCTGCAATGTGGTCTGAGCCCAGGGCAGCACCTGTGTCCATCTCTTCCTTCTGCATGGTCTGTTACCTTACTCTAAACACCCTCACACCCTGCCATTTTCCTTCCCCTGCTCACAGCCACAGCCAAAATCACACATCTGTCAGCTGAAGAATAATTCATACTGATGTCGTTAGCAGTGGCACTGGGACATTTTGGGGTAAACGCATCGGTGCAGCCAGACAGCAATTCGTTTTCTCAAAATCTCAAAATTCGATATCAAAGGAGACAGAAACGATCATTACCCAGGCACCTTGAAAAAAGTTCTCCTGCTAAACAGCGGTACCTGCTGGATATTGTCAGAATTGCAACGGCTTCTTAGGTCTGCCGCACAAACGCGACGGGGCTTCAGCGCGCTGACCTGCCGGCCCGCTCTCACTGACACTCCGTGAATGAGCGACCCTGCTTTGAAAGTGGAAGTAATTAAGATGGTGGATGATAACAGGCTCCGGCGTCCGTCTTTCGCAGGCGTTTGGAAGACGGCCCTTCAGAGGCAGTCCGCGGCGTCGGACCCCGAGTGACTGGTGTTTTCACAGCTGGCTGTGCCAGTGCGATTAATGAAGATTCAGCGACACTGACCGCTCAGCCTCCTCCGGGCAACGCACACCTGGCCGGACTGCACTGCCCCACTTCATTCAGAAACACAGCTGGGGAGGTGCGGTAAAGTTACAGAGTCATAAGTAGATTAAACTTAAAACCATCTAGACGGACCCCATGATCTTTTCGCGGTAGCCTCGGAGGAAAGCGAGCGATCATTAATCACCTACAGACGGGATCCGCTCAGGGGCACCGCCAGAAAATACCTGCACCAGACGGGGCGCCTCGATCAAGACGAGACCGTCGGCAGGTGCTACGTGCCTTGACTACTTGTTAATCAGAAGCTACTGAAAAATATAAGCATGTGGTCTCTCTTCTTTGGTGTAACAGTGCTGTAACCGAAACTCCAAAAAAATATAGATATCTAAATCGTTACAGGACAGTTAGTGGCCTCTCACATTGAGGAAAAACGAGGAGTAGCTACGACCCCAGGGCGAAAGGAGTCACAGGCAAAATGTATGTAATCTTCGAGTTATTTTAATGAACAGTATCTTCTGTACGTGGAAAGTAGAGCTTTCCTGCCCCCTAGTGGCCGAGATGTGAATCACAGCTTCTCAAAGCCTTCCGCCACTCCGCGAGCCTCGCTGGTCACAAGAGCGTGCGCCTTTGCCCTCAATTTGATTCAATGTCAGTTTGCAAATTCGCTGTGAAGAACTTAGGAGCAATACCTTCACACCTGTTCGACAACCGAACGACGTCTTGTCACGCAAGAAAGAACTTTTTTTCAGAAAAAAAATATTCTAAACAATTCCTATGAGGGTGTGAAAAAGAAACCATTGCAATTGTCCATTTTAGTGTGTCATTTGAAGGAGGAATATATATACACATTTTCTTTCTTTCGTCAAAACGTTACATTAGTACAATGTTCCAGATTTACTTAGAAGGTGTAACCCCATTACTCTTACCAGAAATGCAATATTTCAATTTTCTGAGTGCCACTCATGTAAAAATGTGGGTTGGGTATTGAAAATGACAGACTCCACAAGACATCCTGTATTTCTGGATCAGTGGATAAAATGTGGCACCTGAAGCTACTACTATTATCCACTATGAGAAATCCTCCTTAACAATACTTCTGTGCCTCTGAAGTTTGCACTGCACCACAGAAATAATTCACCAGATCAAAATCAAAGTTTATTTATCAAATGCACAACAATACAGCGTGCAGCAGTAGTTGCTGGCAATGAAATGTCTTATATAAGATATAAGATATACAATCATTTTGGGGGAAATACTACACTGTACATGACACAATTCAAATATAGTCAACCACCAGAAAAGGACTCTTCAGGTCTGGTTAAGGAGAGGGATTTTGAGGTTGGCGCTGGAGTACGATTCCCAGTGTCCCATCATGTCAATGAGAGGGAGAAAAGGGGAAGAATTTGTTTCTCCTGTCTCTGTTTCTGTCTTTGTCTTTGGAAGCGCTAGGAGGCTGAGCTGGCGTACTTGTCTCTAAGGGCAGCAGTATGGAGTAAAGTCAGAAAGACCGCTTGCCTAACAAAACACAAAGTGTCACACTGAAGTGTTGCAGAGGAATGTTGCTCTTTTACTGCACGTTCTCCATCAGTTTCAGCCACTCTGGAAGAGAAGAGAGGACATTCAGGAACCCCAGACAGACTGAGTGACCAAGGGACAGCTGCAAGGTGGAGATTTGTGGAAGAGGGCTGCTGGAGACAGTATCGTAATGATGGTGACTAGGCACAGCTGTGTGAGATGGACTTGTTGTGGTTATTCCTCATGAACTACAGTTACCTGAATAACTTTGACAAAAGCATCATATTATTGAATAGGAACAAGTAATAGGTTTATTCCATGCTGAGAAGAGAAGAGAGAAAACACAATCTTTCGGCTGTGAAGCCTTCTTCAGGTGTGAGCAGAAACACATGTGAAGCCTTCTTCACAGCTGAAACGTTGTGTTTTCTCTCTTCTCTTTTCAGAACGGAATAAACCTATTACTTGTTCCTTTGCAGACGCAGCTGCCCACCTGAACTACTTCTTATTATTGAATAGTATAGCGGGGCCCAGCCCTGTTCCTGGTAAGCCATTTCCAGCTGCTCTTAAAGCCTCCATGAAGTTGGTATTTTTACCAATCACTTGCTGAAGGTATTCCCAGTGTCAGAAGAGTGTGAGTTACAGCCACACACGAGCTGAGCCTGCCCTGCCCTGTCACCGCGCCACGGCAGCGAGACAGCAGCTGCGCCTGCGGGATCTCTCACCTCTGTGAAGCAGCAGCACCTGGGAGCCAGAAGAGGTCGTCAGGATGGACCAGTGAACTCAATAATGAGCTGACTGAGGTCATTACATGCCAAACTGGAACAAACACAGGGCCCTGCAGGCCCAGAGCTGAGCTCACACTGAACTGCAGAGGATGCATTTACACTGGCTTTGAGCAGATACGTGCTGAGCCAAATCCTAATGAGCCCATAATGACTTAATATACTGCAAGACAGACAGATTCCCTCTGAACCAGGGGCAAGGGCATTTCCATTTAACATCAATCTGCTACAGAGATTCTATCAGAAATTGTGCTGCAAAGTGGGACCACGTCACGGAGTTGGGTTTGCACAAGAGCAGGAGGATTGCACCGCCGATGCCGCACTACTTAGGTCTCCCAGCAACTCACCATCGAAGTCCAGTTTGCCGTCGTTATTTTTGTCTCCTTCATGGAGGAGCTCATCGATCTCTTCATCCGACACGTTCTCGCCCCCACTGCGGATGATCATGGCGAACTCCTCCCTGTCGATGTAGCCGTCGGCGTTCCTGCCACAGACAGACACAGCCACGCTCAGGACAGTGCAGGAAGCTCAGCTTTTAATGCCCGAGGAGAGCGGCTCTCTGGCCCAGCTCAGTTCGGGACGACTGCTGCGCGGACTCGACTCTCATCCCTGATTCAAAGTAGAAAACCCATCACACAACACGCTCTGTGGGCATTCCTCCATGCTGCTGTAAAGGCTGCTTCAGGCTACAGAGGAAGGTCATACTTGTCAAAGATGCGGAAGAACTCTGCCAGCTCCTCCTCGCTCTTCCCTTGCTGATCCTCTTTCATCTGGTGCACCATCATGACCAAGAACTCCTCAAAGTCAATGGTGCCGCTGCCTGGGGCCAGAGAGAGACAAGAGTCAGGACTGGGGGGCGGGGAACAGGCCTGTACAGAGCCACCAGGAGACAGACAGGCTGAGACAGGGAGACAGAGAGACAGACACACAGGTCTGGGACAAGAGTCCCACAGACAGAGCCACCAGGAGACAGATGGACCAACAGAAAGAGAGATATTCCAACTGTCAAGTGGAAACAGAGACAGGTGGACAGACGGGGAAACAGATGGACACAGGTGGATGCCTCTTCCCTGCAGAGAGGGGGTGGGGATGCAGACAGTGTTTTCCAGGGCTCAGCAGTTCCTTACCGTCCTCATCTACCTCCTCAATGATGGCGTCCAGCTCCTCTCTGGTTGGGTTCTGCCCCAACATCCTCATGACGGTGCCCAGCTCCTTGGTGCTGATGTCTCCGCCGCCATCAGTGTCAAACATGTCGAACGCGGCCTTGAACTCTGGAAAATTAACGGACTCCAGATTACGTCCTGTGTTAAAAACAATCAAACACTCGACAGCGCTGTAGTTAATTCACTTCATTAACCAGCTAGCTTAGCTGGAGAAGTCAGCGGTGGGTTGTTTTTTTTACGAACGAACTGAAACGCCAGGATGGGCGTGTATAATGGGCTCACCTCCGATCTGTTCCTCGCTGAGGTAGGAGCGCGCGTCTGATTGCGCGTCCGTCGGCTGAAAGAGACGAGAGACAAGAGCCTCAGAATCGCAGAAAAGGCGCTTCTCGCTGGTGGCGGTGCTAGTGTCTCACCCGTTCAAGGACACCTTGAACAAATCGGATACCTTCAACCGGCCGTATCAAATCTGCCTTCTCCCCTGACATCAGCAATGTAGTACACCCGAAGAAGCGTTGTGTTTCCTTTCTTCTCTTTCCAGCAGGGAATAAACCTATTACTCGCTCCATTGCAGACGCAACTACCCACCTGAACCACTTCTATGTAGTATAGTGATAGTATAACAATGTGGGTAAATGTTTTTGTGAAGGGGAGTATCGTTTTTCAAACCCAAACGCACTTTGTTTTAAATTCCGACGCGTTTCCCTACATTACCCCCGTAATTTGAATTTGTAGTTTGAATTAAAGAATAATATTAATAATTTCAAACGACAGCGTTCAAACAGACACGAACAGATCTATCGAGGGTTTACGGAGTTCTGCCATTCGCAGCTGAATCGATGGTCTGGGACAGTCGAGGGACACCGTGACAAATTAGAGGAGACCTTTAAAACATTAAGACTTCAAACTTTCTACAGCCAGAGCCTCGTGCGTAGAAGAGCCCGATGACTTCAATAATAATTTCTGAATGATTATTCAGACGCGTCCAGCCAGGACGGTTTCGGTTGATCATGTCATTTCTTAACCCAACAGGCACAGACAGCGCCGAAGCGGGGCCGCGCCTTGCAGAGCGCGCACACGCGCGAAAGGAGCGCGCTTTAGAGACGCCACTTCAGCGTGCGTTTAATGATAATTTAAAAATCTTGCACAAAAGATCACATCTAGTCCCGAGGATCTATATACAAAATATAATATATTAAATATAGATATATATTCACACATTTCGAAAAAATAAATCATTCAAAAATAATTGATTTGCTTAAACTATGCATCTGTATAATCTTATAATGAGGCCAAATTGTACTACGTTATCCGTGTTTGTCACTTGATCAATAACATTTAGACAATCTTTCAGTTGGCCTTAGAAACAGACCCCCGACACGCACCCACCCCCGCAAATGTATAAACACCGAGTCTAAATAGTTTGCTTTGATACCTAATACCCCACTGTGTGTTTCCACCATTAAAGTTTGGAAATCCTACCAAATAACATTGCTTGCCTTAATCTGGCTTAATGGGAGTTAACATCTGGTAAACCTTTTGATGTTTTTTTTCGCTTGCGAAGCGTATATAACCTTATATTCGTCGGCCTTCTTTGATCGCAACCCGTTAATACCCGAGAGTATATAGTTACGCATATTTTGAATTATTCCAAAAAAAATCGGTTTTGAGGCGCGTGACCGCTGGGCCAAAACAGATCGCTTTCGCTACATTCTGAGTAGTGAGCTTTCTTCCCGTGATAAAGACACCCAGTTCTGCAAAGCGACAACTCAGTGAAACTCTTCTCCGCGGTAGGAGCCGACAGAGACCTACAGCACATCGCCCCCGCACCTGGCCAAGTTACCGAAGACTTTCGAATCATTTCCTAGCCCAGCTGACCGGTCGCTGCCCTGACAGTGACCCTGAGTCACCCAACCTGCTCGCAGCTGCTGTGATCTCTAGCACAAAGCAAAGCGAGATCTTTACTGTCTCGGAGAACTGCTCTATTCGGTATGAGTTTGAAAATCCTCGATTCATAAATCCTTATACTATTTACAGATATTCCGGTGCCAAGCAAATGTCCTAGGTTTAAAAACGTTTGTTAAACGTGTTTGTTAAAAGAGTATGTTTATTGCATCTGTGCATGCTTAAACATGTCGTTTTGGACCGCTACTGGTTATACCATTATGTAAAAAAAAATTAAATCCTTCCAAGTTTGCCATTCTGTGGATAAAGCTGATGCCTCCAGTATATAAAGCGATTTGAGATCCTTTGGGAAGTAAGGAATTATTACTGAGGCATCCCTCTCACATTCCACTGTCCCCCGGGTGTAAGGAATAGTTCTAGACGTGCTGGAGTTCCGGGTGTGGAGGTGATCTTTCACAAGACGTGAAAACGAGATCTGTCTTCCACTATTAAGAGAGAGAGTCGCCATATGTCCCCATGCTCTTCATGATCAAATGCATCTTTTCTCCTTGTTTCCTGGTCTCTACGGAGACACCGCCCCGAGAACCATCTGTTCCGCTCTCCCCTCGTCCGGACAGTCTCTACTCACAGAAAGGAGCGAAGAAGTCGCAGGTTTGTCTTACCATGTTTGCGGGTTACGATAGACTCCCACAGAAGAAGAGCTCCCCTCCACAGAAAGACTGCACGTCAGCTGGGAGTTCACCCACCTTTTAAAAACGACTACCGGGGCCACGCCTCTCCGCCCCACTGGCGTCCAGAATTAGAACCCTTAACTTTTAGGGTTTTGAACAGGATCCAACCAATAGAATCTTGGAATGCGATGTCCATTTGTTTCTATGAACATTTGCACTGCGCTGAATTCCAGGACAGAGCTGGAGAGCTGGGGGTAAGAACCCTAAAAACAGTACCTTTCACGCAAAAACCGCTCGGTGAGATACGGGGTCTTTCATCTGAAGACTGCTTCACGTTGATGCATGCATGCGTTTTCTTCCTGTGTTTTTATTTTTCCTGTCTGTAACTTGGAAGCTAAAGATTTTGAAAAGAAAACTCGTCAGATCCTAATTTTCCACTTGATAAAATTTTACTTTCATGTAATTTTAATCTCTGAGACGTGGAAAGATAACCTAAGGATTTATTACCGTTGCAGTACAAAGTGTAGAGAGATACAGTACTAAAATACATTTTACAAAGGTGTAGAGAATATTCTGGATTTTTTTTAAATCTAAGGAGTTAAATATGGTGCTCCAATTTATTGACGTTGTAATATTTATGTTGATAGGGAAATGTGCGTGTATCTTATTTTGTGATTGAATTTGTTCAGAACAGTAAAACACTATTCCTTGAAATTAGGCGATATCAAACGACCTGTCTCTAAATAGCAAGCAATGCAGAGCCAGCTGGGTGTGTCCTTCGCTGCAATAAATTCATTATGTCATTATCACTGGCTTTTGGTTTGATGTTGAAACTCTCCTTATATAGATATAGGACCCTGGAGCATTGCAGGAGGTTCAGGGAAGTGGACCAGGGTTCCAGAATCTACAGTATATAAGGCTTGACTTTCACCATGCAGGCTGCAGTCTTTCACTGGTACGGAGCAGGGCCACCTGAAGTCAGAGCTGCTTTTCTGCAGCCCTCGTGCGGGTCTTTAATTCACCTGTAGCTGGAGCCCCCAGGAGACTGCAGAGCTCAGAGGACGAAGCAAATGGCTTTCACTGCTGCTCAGGGATTGTACAGAATGGCTCTGGACATCCAGAGAATGGGCATGGTTCTGGATAAAGCTCTTGATCTCTAAGGCTCTTTTAGTCCTGTGTGAGCCACAGGAAGTCCTGGTTGTATCGGGGGCTGGGTAATGAAAAGGCCAGACTCAACGGGACTTCAGCTCCCGCTGTTGTTGGATCAGTGGATAAAACGTGGCCCCTGAAACTGCTACTGTTCTCCACTATTGGAAAACCCTCTTCAGCAGCACATCTGTGTCTTTGAAGTCCGCACTGCACCAAAGAAAGAAGTGACAAGATATAAAATATAAAATCGTTTTGGAGAAGCACTACGCTGTACATGACACAATTCAAATACAGTCAACCACCAGAGGAGGACTCCTCAGGTCTGGTCTACAGACAACCAGTCTGTGCTCTAACCAAGCTCTTGATGAAATGGTCATTTAATGTCCTAGTTGGACATCTTTAATCCTTTTCAGGTCCCTAAAGTTGTCGAATGGAGCTTTAGGTAACACAAAACTCAAAATGAGCCATTTAAAAGGGTGAAATAGAAACTGATGTTGAGCTCCATCAGCATGAGCCCTGGTAACAGAACCCAAAGCAAAGACTATATTGGGGTCCTGGGGGCCATGTGTGACTCAGTCAGAACCTTCCTTTTCAACAATTAACCCTTTGTCTTGACACATAAACTCTAATCCCACACACATCAGAGTGATCAACCCAGGATGTGATCATTAAATCAAAACCTCAACCACAAACCAGCCAGTCCCAAGCGATTATCGATCCGCTCAATGTCTGCTTCTGTCTGTCCAGAGGGAAAAAGTCCTCAGCAACCTCAACATCACACAACGCATCTGTGTGCTGGGGGGCTTGGAGTTTCGATTTAATCCAGGCTCAGCTCTCAGTGTTGTGTAAAGAGAGAAGTCAACTCCAGACCCTATCTCCTCTGTGGCTCTGGCACCTATAGAAGTGTCTCAGTCCCTGACTGGGAAAGTGGGTTGTGGCACTGTGGTGCAGAAATCTCTCAGCTGAGCGCTGGCAGTCCCACAGTGTCTCAGAAACTCAAATACCCCAAAGGTACAGTGCTGCCCTGCTCACTCACACTGTGTAAAGCACTGGGACCTCTGACTCTCTTTCTCCTGAAGTCTCAGAGGCTGTAAGCAGGCCCTGAAAAAATCCAATTAAATCTGAGCCTGTAAACCTCAAAAACCTCAGGGTGTTGGTTCATCTGAGTAATGGAGAGTCCTGGTGTGAGGAGAAACTGAGAGACCCCGCGGTCATCAAGAGTCAGGAATGTCTGCCATTACTGTCCCACAGTACATCCAGTACATCTGATGTCATCCTAAATCACCTGTCTTTAGAGATAAGGAACACTTGTAAGTTACTGAAGGGATGCTCTTCAGATTTTTGTTCTGGGGGATCTTTAAATTACATTTAATTTAAAAAAATCACAAGATTAATAGATCACAGCAAAAGCCTTTCAAATCTTTAAAAATTGAAGATTTAAGGGGTTGACAGAAAAACAGTTGATCTGGGAGACTCATAACCATCAGAATAAAGCCAAATGTCTGAGAAGTTGAAAACAGCTTTATTTCTATTCTGTTCTGTACAATGCTGGGATGATGCAGCTTACGCTTGTGACCGGTATCACATGTCTGGGACAGGTGGTTAAGGAGAGGGGTTTTGAGGTTGGCGCTGGAGTACGATTCCCAGTGTCCCATCATGTCAATGAGAGGGAGAAGAGGGGAAGACTTTGTTTCTTCTGTATCTGTTTCTGTCTTTGTCTTTGGAAGCGTTAGGAGGCTGAGCTGGCGTACTTGTCTATAAGGGGAGCAGTATCGAGTAAAGTCAGAAAGACCGCTTGCATAACAAAACACAAAGTGTCACACTGAAGTGTTGCAGAGGAATGTTGCTCTTTTACTGCACGTTCTCCATCAGTTTCAGCCACTCTGGAAGAGAAGAGAGGACATTCAGGAATTTCCAGAAGAAAAGACATACTGTATATTCTCACAAATCCCTGTTACGGATATTCAAACAATCACCACCTTAAAGGTAACAGATTTTGCAGAGCAAAATCTCATTTGGACAGTGTTTTAATCATGTATACAATCTGTCGAAAAATGTAATGTACAGTACGTTGTGCTTAATGTCATGTGTGCCTGAATATCTTCAGCTACTGTTGGAAAGTAGACTTAAAGGAGAATTCTTGTGTAAATGTGTTTTAATCTTAATATTTTTTCACTTAAGAACATGCACAACCGACACAAAATAGTATCCCTATCTCTAAGACGAATAGCCAGTATCAGTATGGTACCTGATACAACAGGAAACCTTTAACTTTATTTTATTTTATTCTTTATTTTATTAAGACACAGACATGAACCTGCTGCCATTTCATTGGCTGGAATGCCCAGAGAATGTTCCAGTGTAATTGTCTGTTTCATGTGATCACTGTTGACATTTCAAAGGACTGTTGCTTCCTTGCTTTTAAGTAAATAAGAGAGTGAGGGGGGGTTCCTGTGTTGAGCAATGAGAGCTGTGGGATGACTGAGGGACAGTCTGTTACACACTGGTGGGGATAGAAAGAGACAGGTGTGGACTGATGCAGACAGGTGCAGACAGGTGGATAAAGGTGTGGACAGTTGTGGATAAGTGGGGATAGTTATTGACAGCTGGGGGTAGGTAGAGATAGGTGGACAGATAGGGACACATGGGGACAGGTGTGGAAAGGTGTAAAGAGGTTGGGACAGTTTTGGATAGGTAAGGACAGGTGAGGACAGGAATGGAGAGGTGGGGACAAGTTGGTACAGGCAGGGATAGATCGGTACAGGTGTGGACAGGAGAAGACAGGTGTGGAAGGAGTAGGGACACATGGGGACAGGCAGGGACAGGTGGGGACAGAAGGGAACAGGTGTGGACAGTTGTGGATAAGCTGTAGTTGTTGGTAGCTGGAGACAGGTGTGGACAGGTAGGGACTGGTGGGGATAAGTACAAACAGATGGGGACAGGTATGGACAGTTAGGGACACATGGGGACAGGTGTGGACAGATGGAGACAGGTTGGTACAGGTGGTCGCTCTTCTTACCATCAAAGTCGATCTTGCCATCGTTGTTCTTGTCTCCCTCGGCCATCAGCTCATCGATCTCGTCGTCTGTCACGGCCTCTCCAGAGGAACGCAAGATCTCTCCAAACTCCTCCCGATCGATGTAGCCATCACCATTCCTGCAGGAGACATTGTTGATAATCATTTGAATAACAATTCCTTACTTTCACATCAGGGTGACAGAGGATCGCCCAGTGCTTCACACAAAGTCTCCAGTCACCACACTGGGACATTAGGTTAGTCAGGTCTAGGGAGGAAAGAGTGTCTCCTACTGGTCCATCAATACCACTAGCGATACCAACCTGAACTTCCCCGGAGGTCTCCCATCCACAGGCTGATCAGGCCAGACCTTGCATAGCTTCTGAGACGTGATGCAATCAGGCTACACAGTGGTAATGCTTTAGTCACACAGGGAGGTGTGTTTCATCAGAGGACCAGGGGTTGTCCAGTTTAAACAGCATCAAGCCCTTCCTGCAGAGAGGAGCACTTACCTCTTGCAGGTTAACCCCCAGATGATGCTGGTCCCCACGTACACAGGAGGGTGGACTGGGATAATGGATTATAATGATTATGGATTGGGAACTGGGGCTAGTTGTCTGAGTGTGTAGGAGTGGCACGTGTGTGGTGGCACACAGGAGGAAGAGCCTGTTATGATATTAGTACTTGCTGCTGTACACTGTGTTGTGATGTGCATGGACATAGCAACCTGGAGTACTGTTGACAGTCAGGTCTGTACCTGTCAAAAATACGGAAGAACTCTGCCAGCTCCTCCTCGCTCTTCCCTTGCTGATCCTCTTTCATCTGGCGCACCATCATGACCAAGAACTCCTCAAAGTCAATGGTGCCGCTGCCTGGGGCCAGAGAGAGACAAGAGTCAGGACTGGGGGGCGGGGAACAGGCCTGTACAGAGCCACCAGGAGACAGACAGGCTGAGACAGGGAGACAGAGAGACAGACACACAGGTCTGGGACAAGAGTCCCACAGACAGAGCCACCAGGAGACAGATGGACCAACAGAAAGAGAGATATTCCAACTGTCAAGTGGAAACAGAGACAAGTGGACAGACGGGGAAACAGATGGACACAGGTGGATGCCTCTTCCCTGCAGAGAGGGGGTGGGGATGCAGACAGTGTTTTCCAGGGCTCAGCAGTTCCTTACCGTCCTCATCTACCTCCTCAATGATGGCGTCCAGCTCCTCTCTGGTTGGGTTCTGCCCCAACATCCTCATGACGGTGCCCAGCTCCTTGGTGCTGATGTCTCCGCCGCCATCAGTGTCAAACATGTCGAACGCGGCCTTGAACTCTGGGAGGGACCAGACACAGCCAAACAGCACTGAGTTTCTCATTTCTGGGTTAGTATATTGTATATAAGACAGCATAATTAACACTTCATTTGTGGATTCACCTGGGCAGTGGATACACATTGCTGTAGTGCATTAGAATATTAGGACTATTCAATGTAGAAATGTGTGGTTTCCTTCTAGGGACTAAGACACCTAACCTCCAGCTCGTTTAATTGGTGTCCTAATTGTCCCTAAGTGTCCGCATATGAGTGAGACCCATCCAGGGGGTAGTCCTGCATTGCACCCTATGTTTCCAGGATAGGATTCAGGTTGCTTGTTTATCAGGAGCAAGCAGCCCCCTAATAATGGCTGGATAGATGGAAAATAATAACTTATATGGGTCCCCCTCTCCAAAGGTGTGGTTTTCAATAGATCAATTTTCAGAAGAACAGCATGACTCCAGGGGATCTGATTTAAGAGGAACAGCTCAGTGTGGGTCTTTTTGAACGCTTCAAAATCGGAACACTTTGGAAAAAGACCTGTATCTTTGATATAAATATTCAGAATATCTTAAGTGTAATAGATTCTATTAAATGTCCTGGAGTAGCACCCATGGGGACAAAGGAGGGACCAGTGGGTCTTACTGCTTCCTCATTTTCTCCTGTGAGACGCTGCCAGATACCTACCAGCGACCATCTCCTCGCTGAGGTAGGAGCGAGCATCGCTCTGCGCGTCAGTCGGCTGGAAAGACAAAAGAGACGCAGTGAATCACAAGTAGAAACTATAAGGAGTGTACAAGCAAGAACAGAAGGCACTTATTTACACAAAGGGTTATGGGAGCGTGGAACACGCTACCCAGCTAAGTGCTAATCCATTTAATCAGTTCACTACGAGTTACCAAATGGATGTGATGGGCGAAATGGCCTCCTCTCGAAACGGAAGATCTCTCCTGCTGTTAATGTTCTTGCTTTTAGTGGGAAGCACATTTTCTGCAGGGAGGGAACTACAACAGCCTGATAGCTGTCTAACATCACAGTGCAGTCAGAGATAAATCACTGAGTCATTTACATATCGATCAGGGAGTCAGATGCCTTCAGCTCTTTGTCGTTTGTTTTTTTTGGTGTCGCTGAACGCGAGTAGCTAAAGATTCCAATTGCGGGTACGGACTGACAGGAAAAATCATGTACAATTATCGCACAAAATTTGGATTCCCGATGGTAGAACTGTGTTCACTTCCCATCTGAATAGAGATAAAGGATAAATAGAACAGGTTTCCTCATCCATTCACCCTCTCACCCTGGTCATAGTATAAGAACAGAAAGTCGGGGAGCTAAATTCCAGGACGGGGCTACAGTCCAGTTGGTTTTCTCTGTCTCTTAGAGAGGAAGTTAGTCGTTAGTCAAATTAGTCCAACGAAGCTGCTCTTATGGTCGTGTAAGTGTGGAGTCTGAGCAGGCTGACGCAGAGGCACCACTGAGAACCCTTCACTGCAGAGACCCTGCTCTGGGCCCAGTCTGTGAGGAGATGGAGAACTGTGTGCCGAGGGGCACTACTAATTCTACTAGAGAAAGATAAAGGCGTCACGTTTTAGTTTTTGTTACAAGCACAGCCGTCACCAGTTGACCCTCATTATTCAGTCACCTCGTCCCTCACTTTTTAAACCCTCCGTTCACTCCTAGTCCTTGCTCAGTATTAGGAATCCATCCGGCATCTGATCTTGCATCGTCCTCGAACCGGACTCCGACCTCTAGCCTGGAACTACCGACCACTCTGCTGCCTTGGTCCTCTCGAACTTGTAAGCCATTGGACTCTCTCAGTAACCTGCGCAGGGTTCAGAGCTACTCGTCGTAATAGTTTTCCAGTCAGAATGAAGAGCAGGCGGCTCAGAAAATGCCCTATTTGACTCCTTCCCTCCATTTAAAAAATTGACCTCAGCCTCTTTTTTACCCAGTTAGCGTGCCGTACAGCTGAGACTCATCACACTTGCCTATAACAAACTGTTCTGGTTTGTAAAGAGCACGTAAAATGCTTTTGTTGGGTTTTTGGCATTGTATGAAAACATCAGCTGTTTTTCAAATGTATACTTCACAGTAGCTTTGGGAGCATTACTACTGAGCTAAAGATTTCAAATTAAATATTGTTCATGAAAAAGGTAACCACTCCCTGATGAAATGCTGTCCTGCAGCTACAGTAAAGCAGTGATGTAGTTAATGTGTAGTAAATTCCCTTCTTTGGGAATTGGCCTTTCCTGTATAAGGAAACCATATGGAATTGTAACAGCATTTCATATATACTGTATTCCACATCTTCTCTAAGGCTGTGGTTTTTCTGGGAGGGCTCAGGAGAGCTGTGCCTCTTTTGCAGATTGAAAGGAACACTCTGAGAAATTCCGGGATATATTTACTCGGACTCAAGCCGCTTCCCAGTCCGTAAAAGGCTGGGACTGCGGAGCAAAGAGCATATCACCCCCAGCTGACTCTGCAGAAGAGCCCCTCAGAGCCTTCTGCAGGCTTGTGACTGCTGTATTGTGTTACAACCTACAAGAGACTCCCCCTGCGGGATGCATGCAGCTATCGCCTCAGTTCCCATTAATACCACACGCCACCCTCTCCTCTTCCTCGCTCGTTTTCACATCCCTCCTCAACCCCCTCCCACCTTTGTAGCTACCCCTTGGTTGCCTTTTCTCCAAGCACGGGGGTCCTGGCCTCCCCGTCCTGTGGCTGGGTGGCTGGATCTCAGCCAAGCGGGTTAAGCCGAAGTTTTCACTAAATTCAATCAACGGTTCTACCGTCACACAAACTCCACGGCAGCTGCTGTCAATCCTCGTGAAGAAGTGTTTCTGAGACATTCATCAGTGAGGAGTTTGAGTTCCCTGTGACAGGTGCAACCTCCTGGCTCTCTGGGGCCAGAGGGGAGCACTCTGATCGCTCTGTGATCCTCCAGAGTGAGGAGCACAGCTTTAGACAGATGACTAGGGCTGCTCAGCTTTCAGCCCACTCAGGCCAGCTCACTGTGGATCCATGCTTTTACCAGTTCCTCTAATTAAACTCATGATCAGCAGAAAATATTAACGAAGGTCCTGGCTGTATTAAATTCCTCCAACAGAATAGATTGAAAAGTGTCATACAATAAACAGCTGTATGTATAGACAGATAGGTTCTGCTTTCTAGCATTGATAAATGGCCCAGGATCATTTATATCTTCTATAAACAGCAGTAACTCGCAGTAACTGGTACAAATACTCTCATTTCTGCACAATGTTTCTAATAAGAACCATATTAAATATGTTTTGCTGGTTCAAGCACAACTACACCATGCTGTTGAGCTTTATAAACAACTGTCTGTGGCTTCTTATCTTAAAAATCTACGCTGACCAGAATCAGAAATCTCTTTAGACCAGGCTCTGCAGCTCCAGTCCCAGAGAGCCACAGCCCTACAGCTAACATAATATATCTATTAGATTAAATACGCATTTCCAAGGATGAGTGCCAAAGTCAAGCAAATAATTAATCAACTCTGCTCCAATTAAGTAAATTAGAACTTGGCTAGAATGAAAACCAGGGGAGTCTTCGGCTCACTTGGACCAGAGCAGAGTAGCCCTGCTTTAGACAGTCCAGCTGTCTGCAGCTTCCTAGTGTTTGAAATGGTCTTGGCTAATCGATATTCACATGGCCCCCGACAGAGAGGCGAGAGGTGCTGGTTCTGAGGGCTAGCTGGTGAGTCAGGAGCACACAGTTACAGCTCCGCTCCCTCTCTGGCTCGATTCCCTGAAAGAGCAAGCCGAGCTGTGCTCCGGGGCCGGACAGGGTCCGCAGCTCCCAGGCTTTTCCACTTCCAAAGGTCTGCACTTCCGGAAACCACACGGATAAGACAACCTGCAGATCCACGTATCCTACATGCAACATACAACTTCCCCCTCCTATTCTTCTGTCTCCACGACCTTCACTCAGCTGTCTCCCATCCTGCAGAATTAACCACCTCGACAGGACCCTTTATGGCCTCTGACCATCCGTTCACACTTAACGCTTTATTCTTCTTAGTGACCTGATTCGCTGGCAGTCTAATTGCCTACAAAAACAAACTATATTCTTTTCCAGTGGAGAAATGAAGACTTAACAGAGGAAATCCTCTCTTCCTGGGAAAAAACAGTGGGATTAGAAGTTCTGAAGAACAGATTATTGTAATTAATGGTGATGTCATTGAGGGCAACACTTTAAAATCGCTCCAAAATTATTGGTTATTTTTCAAAGCAAGGGAGAAATCGTAACACTTTACATATTATTAACATGCATATAGCCTTTGAAACTGCTACCTCTGTTGGTATTACATATACATACACTGTTGTTAATACACTGTCCTTAATAGGCAATTTTTTAAGTTGAATATGTTCAAATACAAAACAGAAGACATTTTCTTGGTGAAATCTTTGCACTTTATTGTATGTATATGCAATAACAATGAAGTCTTGTTTAATGGCACATGGTATATGCATTTTAATTTTTTTATTGCGCTTATAAAAAATAATATTAACAGGCACAGTCAATAAAAGTGTTAGGAAAATAAGATTGAAAAAACAGCTAAAGTAATCCGTAATATGTTAATACAAAAGATATTTTGATTTATCTATAAGACTATTTACATACAATAACTATATCTATGTTTGTTCCTGCATATTGAGTTAGTAAAACTCAAAAGGGAGAAGAACTCAAAAAAAGAAACATACTGTACACTCAGGGAATAATCTTACTGAATGTACTGGAGTCAGAGACATAGTAGGATACAGTGTCCAGGCTCTGGGCAGTCTGCCAGCCTGCCCACTACTGTGCCCAGCAGTCCGTCCCAGCTGAGTCAGCCCACACGTGTCATGCACATCTGAGCGCCACCATCACCTTCTCCATCCCTCATGTTATCACCTGACACACTGGCATGTGCAGCCCTGTGCTCTGGGGCACCATGCCCTCACTGACACTCAGCGTGCCCGCTAAACAACCTGCTCTCCTCTCAGCAGTCACATACACAGTCACTGTGCACTCCGGCACAGCCCAGAGCTCTAACCCCGAGCACATTAAACCCAAAGCCCTACTGCTTCCTGAGCTGTGCACAGCACTCTGACACTGACAAGTTCCACACACTGCTGCTCAGAACCCTAGCATCTAGCTACTGAACACACTGCAGTTCAGAATCCTGACATTTAGGCTACTGAACACATTGCAGTCCAGCACTGTCCCACTACTGAAGTCCTGAAGCTCACTGCATTAAGCACTCATCATTTAGAGCTCTATTCTTCCAGTTCCACAGAAGTCACCTCTGAGCCCCTCAGTATCAGTGTCTTTCACTACAGAACCTCTGGCTTGTGTAATTATTCCAGAAATCCCCAGCAATTTGAAGGGGCCAGGTTAGTGCTTTGCACACTAATTTCTTTTATCTGCATGAAATATTTTCTCACTGGAGCCAGAGCATCTTTTTCTATGGACAACTGGAAAGGGCACTGGGAAGTGTCTGGGAACACCAGTGCTCAATCAGTGCCCACGGGATTTAGGAATTCAAAACCTGAAAGCCCCCCCCCCCACCTCCACCCTCCACTGCAGATTTAACAAAAAGCGTCTATAAAGCACAAGCCTTAACAGTAGCAAGAATTAGAATGAGAATATGTATGTTAAGGACAAGCAAAACGACAAAAAATAGAAATTCTTTCCAAAATCCGAGACAGGTTTTTGCTCTGATTCAGGTCCCGCGATCCAGAACTCAAGACCTACAGGTACTTATAAATCGGAAGCTGTTTCTAGGTTATTAAAAAAAAGCGGCAGTAATAATGAATACGAGCCAGGATGCTTATCCCATGAACCAGGCACGCGGAATCCCAGCTTCATGTGTTCACGGGAGGAGAGAGCAGCTGTTGGCAGAATCCAGTGGGAAATTGGCCAGTATCCTCAGCCGGACTCAGACTTTCCTCACACTCCAGGCCGCTGTTCGTTCTTTCTCTTCGATTTATAATGGCAGAAGCGCAGACCGAAGCAAGATAATGAGAAAAATAGAACAGACCGGCGGATCTGTTCTTCTGCAGATTCTTACCATGCTGACTTGCTAAGCAATTGGAGGGAGAGAGAGAGAGGAGACAAACGTAGGGGATGCAACACTTCCTCCAGCTGACAGAGCGACACACCAAAAAAGCCCAGTGGCCCTTCGTCAGCCACTCAATATGTACCCTCACACCTCAGGAAAGTTTCAGCAAAAATCTTCAGGATTGGGCAAGAAACCAGCACCCTCGGCTCTTTCTGGCCAATGAGAGCCCGGCTCTTCTGTCCCCCCTGCCTGCTTCACGACTGGTAGCTCCCACCATTTCACCTTATTTAGCTAAAGGACAGCTAGCTCCGTGTCTCAGTGACATTTAAAAAAACTCAGTCAAGGCATTGGCAGGTTATTTTGGAAATGTTTCAACTAAGGAGCCGGAGCACATGGGGCGTCTGGTGGGATTCCTGAAGGGGGGCGAGTGTGTGCTGTCAGATGTGACATGGCATGTAATGCATATGTTGATTGATTTGCTAGACAGATAGACAGACGGACAGAATATAAGCAGATGGCCTTGAGCACCGACAGGCAGCAACCCATCTTGGGGAATTGTGATAGATGAAGCTGGATTTTCAGTGCACAGTGACAATTCCAGGCCTGCAAGGCACCATGCCTCCTGCTCGGGAACTCGGTGAGCACTGAGGAAGCGCAGACTCTTCAAGGAAAGGCACAGCCGTGCTAAAGGCAGGCTGCTTGGCCCCTGCACTCTGGAGTGCATTTTACAGCGCGTTGCTTGATTGCTACACACAGAGTGAGATAAATATAATAATAATTGCTTACACTTCTATAGCGCTTTTCTGGACACTCCACTCAAAGTGCTTTACAGGTAATGGGGATCCCCTCCACACCCACCAGTGTGCAGCCCCACCTGGATGATGCGACGGCAGCCATAGTGCTCCAGTCCTCTCCCCACACACCAGCTCTCAGTGGGGAGGAGAGCAGAGTGATGGAGCCAATTCATAGATGGGGATTATTAGGAGGCCATGACTGGTAAGGGCCAATGGGAAATTTGGCCAGGACGCCGGGGTTACACCCCTACTCTTTTCGAGAAACGCCCTGGGATTTTTAATGACCACAGAGAGTCAGGACCTCGGATTTACATCACCCGAAGGACGGCGCCTTTTTACAGTATAGTGTCCTCATCACCTATACTGGGGCATTAGGACCCACACTGCAGGGTGAGCGCTCCCTACTGGCCCCACTAACACCTCTTCCAGCAGCAACCTTAGTTTTTCCCCAGGAGGTCTCCCATCCAGGTACTGGCCAGGCTCACACCTGCTGAGCTCTAGTGGGCTGCCAGATGTGAATTGCAGGGTGACATGGCTGCTGGCCTGAATTATGTGGAATGATCTTTGATTAGCTCTTGAGATTTCACAAACGAGGAGTGTGAGACTTCCCCTTTCGAGTGTATAAACCCTAGGGTAGCACCACAAGTCCATAATGTATTTTGCCTGTTCTACCTTCCTCGGCACTGTGAAACAGGCTAATTAATATTAATTCTCATAACTGATAGCAGCTGCATGCTCTAAGCACATACCATCAACTTGAAAGGTTTTCCTACCTAGCACTGGTGGAGCGTGTAAGCCTGCCTGAGCAGAACTTCCAGAACGCTGGTGATAAAGTGCACCAGACTGAAGAGGATTCAGAGATCAATGCAAGTGACTGTTTCTCGCAAAAGAGGATCTCCAAGCTGACTGTGGGAGTAGAATGGATGAAGACAGCCCTCAAGGACTGGAATTGTTGAGAGAGATTTGTGTGAGAACTTGTCCTCCTTCACTTTTCTGACTTCCCGATCCAGCTGAATATCTTCATCGGGGTACTGATTGAAAGCCGAGAGGCGTTAGGTGCCAGCAGGGCTGTGTACTGAATGGATGTCGAGATACATTGTCTGTCGACAGTGGGCAGAATAAAGTATGGGTCTGATTTTTTACAGCACCAGGCCCTGGGAGAAACCTCCTGTTCCTGTTCGTATCCTAGAGCTTCTTTCAACATCTCAGCTTCCTGGTTTTTAAAGCATTTTTTGCTGCGGGTTGAGTTAGGCCTTTGTTCAAAGACTAGCTCTACAGAAATGAATAAAGTTAATGGACAGTTTATCTCCTCTCCCCTCTCTCGAGATGCTCCCCAGGCCATGAAGTCAACATCCTCCCCCCTCCTCCCTCAAGCTGCGGGATGAAACTGACCTTTGGCAACTGCATCGGGTTTCCTGCTAATCCACGACACTTGAGTTTCAGTGGGTACGCACATCTCCCAGGGTCATCCGGGACCGCTGCTAGAGGAGACTTTAGCAATAAAGAATAACGAAGCAAACAGCTACCAGTGTTTCTTTGTTTATAATACCACACCTCAGAAAAGCTCCCATCTCCATCAGCCATCCCTGTGCTGCACAAAAAAATAGGAGAATTCGCAAAGCAACCTAAAAAAACGGTTTACTTTCTTTCATTCATTCTTGTGAGTTTCTGGCGTCTTTGTCTCCCCTGTTTATTGCGCAATTAAAATGCAAGATGAGAAGAAAAAACTGATTTCTGTGGTGCCACTTTTCCTTCTTTCATTGTCTTTTTACTGCACAGATACAAACTATTGTTTGTTTATAAGTATGTCTCCGTACTTCCACGTGTTATAACCGTATTCCGTGGCTACTCGTGACCTTATTCTGCTCCACCACTGTGCCCTGATCCTATCAACCCCTAGACTGCTCTATCAATCCTGCCCATCATCAATTAATAAATGAAGGATGTGCTTGCGACAAAAGTGTGTGACGGAGTAGATTGGAGTTGGCCCAAGCTGACTAGCTTTGCTGTGTTGTTACGATTTTTTTCCGCGCTTTCTTTTTAAATATGTGTAAACCACGCATAGGTGCCCGGTCTGGAATGGGGAGATGTTTCGACCCTCGGCTCTTCGGCTACGCCCCTGGCCCTCGCTCCACAGACGAGGAAGCGCAGGGGGCGCGTTCCGCCGAGCATCCGAGGGCGCTCCGCAGCGCGCCGACTGGAGCCGCCGGAGCGCAGCCCTGCTCCCAGGAGGTAGCGCACCGCAGCCAGGGGATCTCCGCTGACAGCCGGTAAGGGCCGAGGCCCTCCTATATTAAGGTGGGTAGCTGCGTCAGCATGCGTAGGCTGCAAAGGAACAAGTAATAGGTTTATTCCCTGCTGAAAAAAAGAAGAAAGAGAACACAACGTTTCGGCCGTGGAGCCTTCTTCAGGTGTCAACCTTCAGGTTTGACACCTGAAGAAGGCTCCACGGCCGAAACGTTGTGTTCTCTTTCCTCCTATATCAATCTGACTGTATGGTCATTCAAGCGCTTCTTTCCACTAGTTAGCATCCCAGTTGTGTTGTTATTGTGCGTCTTTTTTTCTTGTCATTCCTGACTTGCGCCTGACGCAAGGACTATGCTGGGGAGTGAGGAACACATATATGTGCAAATGCTGCACTCAAAAACGATGCCCTTGATTTCATGTCGTAAAAAGTGCGGGGCAATGCGCCCATAAACACGGGTGATTAGGAGGGGGTCATTGGAAGTTTCAGCATTATTAATTCACCTGCTGACAGAGGCTGCCCTGGGACAGCGCGGTAAACAGATATCACTTTCCGCTGAGCATTCAGATGTGAAAAAGAAGGGTGTTAACAATTTAACTGCTGCTGTTGGACACCTCACTTTATCTGTTTACAATTTGACGGTTCTTTATAGGGGTGACCTGCAGCCCTGTCCCTGAAAACCCCTACCACTGCAGCCTTTTTGCTTCACGCTGATTTTGCCTCGTTAAGCTGCCGAGTCAGTAAAGTACGTGGAAGGTCTGCCGGAATGAAATAAGACAAAGTTCCATTTCAGAGATGAAGGGCTTCTGATGAGAAAGGGCCACTTAAAGTGAACAGTGGGGAGGTCATGAGCTGTAAAAGGCTACAAATTGTCCTACTGATTGTCCTAGGCTGTATTGCTGCAGATACACACTCGTTTGTAAGGCAGTGGTTTGCAGCTGCTTCAGTTGAAAACGTAACACTGTATGTAGCAGCATGTTACAGAGTGACATTGCCCTCTTGAAACCCAGACAGTGGGGAATTTAGAGCCGGTCTTTTAGCATGGTGGATCTAGCCATTGAGTAGCTCCGAGCAGCTGTGATCGGACCCCAGCTTGTCACATGCGTTGTTCGCCACCCGGTGATGTTACTGGCCCATTGTCTCTAGGGTGCTGTGTTTCAATCCACGTGAACAGGTCTGTGAAGTCCGCACACAGACGTCATGGACCCACAGTGCGTAATGTTTTACCTATATACAGGTTTTGTGTATATAAGAGCTGCTCACACTACAGCAATCCCAATCTGCCCGGTTAGAGTACTTTCATTCAAGCTGTGCTTTGTTGTATTGATCCTGCTAATTATCCATGAAGTAATTAAGAAGTGAAAGGCAATGATTTACAAGGCAGGAACTATGTGTGTGGAATCTGAAGAGTCTACAGCCCCTCTTTTCCAGAATCAACACTTATTAAGTGACACTCATTTTCCCAGATTGTATGTTTGCTTATTAAACAAGACAGGATATGTTTTCCAACCACATGCACTTCCCCAATTTCAGTGGCCAAGTTTATCTGTGGTGTGCCAGATCCTTAAATCATGTGACAAACTGCTATCCCTTGAGCTTTTAATACGCTGGCGTTTCTTGCCAGGCTACCAGTGTTGTTGATTATGCTTCTTTTAGGAGAGATTTGATTTTAACAAGCTACTCCTATCAATGGATATTCCACCAGTTGGTTAATTAAAGGAGTCCTTCTTTCAAAGTTTCAGATTAATGCTGAGTAACCATTTTTGTTTGACCAGGTTATTTGTGCATTTAATTTAAGTTGCATCTCACCTGTTTTATATTTTATGAGCAACTGATATTACCATAAGCACAGTTTACCTGTCTGTTATTAAACCCATCTATTGACAAGAGCAGACATCTACAATTCCAACCTTACTTGTGTTTTACACCCTAAAACAGCTAAATGGTTAGTCACTGCCTCCCCATTACACAACAAAGACATTTTCAAACTTACTGATTTAATGAGTGTTGCTGCTATTGTGGATCGAATCCACATTATGTCATGTGAACTGTGTGCATTCTGTTCATATTGAACAGACTTTTTCTAGGCCCCAGATCTCCAGAATGAGCACCTGTACAGGTGATAAACTTGTTTAATTCATTAAACCCATGAAGCCCAGTTGATACACTATAGCTCTTGCTCCCTGAAACAAAAGCCAGTTTTGATGTAAAGGGAGGTCCTATACATTCCTGTTGGTTTATAGCGAAGAGGTGTGACTAAGGTCGGTGGATATCCATGGATTGTGCCCTTTTTCATGACTCGCTTTTCATGAAAACACTGTAATTGACTCCGAGGAGATGTGAAAGTAAAAGCACTCAGAGAGACCCTGAAAGGGAACAAAGGCCTCTAAGAGCCTGAACAGTGCCCCGATGTGTCAGGGACAGCTTTGCTGGGCTGGAAGCTAGAAAATAAAGCAGGAAATCAAACACTCCCCCTCCCACCCCTTCTTCCCAGAGACGCTCTCTGGTTCTTGTAAAATGTTCAACCAGGAATGGATCAGAACACATTTATATTTACCTGAAGTGCTCCAGTAAAATAGCTGGAGCACTTCACGGCTGAATAACTGGGAGCAGCTGTAAGTTGTTCTGTATAAAACCATCAGCCAGGTAAATATGTAGTAGTAGTAGTAAAAAAAAAGATAAACCAAATATCAAACTCCTTCAAGTCTAGACTCAAAGCCTTCTTTAGAAGAGCCTTTACTTCATTGGTTCCGATCTTTACCCCTCTGCTCCTGCTGCATGCAGTACCCCCATCTACTGTCTGCTCTCATTGTGCATATCTTATTTTTACTGTTGTTCTGCCGATGTTCAAAGCACATTCTGAGAAGCCACCTTTATTACAACATATAGCGCTGTTTCCCTCCTTCTGGATCTGCCCACTATGGGCAGGACTGCATACACGACAACAGTAACACGCCAGTCCTTACAAGCCCTCATCCTCTGCACTTTCCAAGACAGTCGACACACTGCAGAGCAGACTGAGGCAAGTGTGTCTGCAGAGTGGTGGAATTGTGGCAAAGAGCGAGCAGATGTAACACAGAGTTATAAAAACAAGGTCATGTGGAAGGATACCCAGTTCAAGAAAGTCTTTTGGCGACAACATAAGTAACATTATCTTATTTTCTAAACAGGAGGCTGTTCACACCACATTCTTGGCCGGGCTTCACCCTCTGAATGATGAACCCCAAGCCCAGCCAGCGGGAGAGATGTTCTGTGATGAAAGGCAAACAGAAAATCTCTTCATTTTGTGAACTATGGTAAATCGATGCATTTGCTGTACAGCCCAGACCTGCAAGTATTTGCCACAGGTCCTGTACCATACAACAGAACATGAACTTAAATTGACTAGAGTGCAGTTTATAATTTTTATTCCCTAATCATTTATCCTGCTTCAGAGAAAACATTCAGTGCATGTTCAACTTTTTCCCAGGAACTCTGAAGATATTACAGGGTGTGAATGAGGAGGAGTAAATGTTGGTGTTGCAAAGGTGTGTGTGTGGCTTCAGGTGATTCTGTGTCCATCACTTGTCAATGTCTGTACAGTTCGGACTTGTTCATCTTTGCCATGTTTTCCTGTGTACACCTGAAACCAGCAGAAAACATCTCTCTAACATTGTGCGAGAGGCCCCTCATTTTCCCCCGCCATGCACAGATTCCTCACTGATGATAATGACACTAGAAACTGCATCACAGCGCAGGCTGGTTCATGTTTATCCACTCACTCACAATGCTCTTAAAGAAATGAGGAATGTTAAGAGCTGGAATAGTGAAGGATAAACTCTTGTTTGTTTCCTTTGCTTCAGATGCACTGTCAGTTGTGACACTGTTCATGTTTGATGTTTTGCGAAAACCATTTAGCTATTTTGATCAGACCCCGGGTGAGAGCTTACATCACCCTTCCATATGATGAGACCTGAAATGTCAGTTCATAAGACAAATGCAGAGAATCGCTAGGATATCAACCGGAAAATCACCAGGGCTGGCTGTTGGTCGACTTAACACAGACCTCCGAAATAAGAAGCAATGTTTTCGGACCTTTGCTTTTGTGTTTAGTAGCAGTATGCTCCTTATTTCCTGAGTTCCTAACGGGCAATTAGGAATAAAATAGGATTCCGCAGCATGAAAATTCAAATCCCAGAAGAAAGGGCCAAACCCCAGGATCATTCAGCCACTCGTCTGGGTGGTAAGAAGGACAAGAAAGAAAGCAAATGTCCTTCTGCAGGAAAGAAACATCGAATTCATTTTGTGGAATAAACCCTTTATACTTGTCTAGACAAGCCTGTGCGTAAATGTGTGGACACCACAACCCTCCACTTCCTCTGTGACGGTGATTCGGTGTGGGAAGTGTCAGCCTGCTGCTGTTGTGTGTTAGCTGCCTTTTCTCACACCTGCCTGGGAGCGTCTGTGTCCCGCCCAGCGTGCGTGAGGCCCTGGACAGGCCGGGGGGCGACTGCTGGTGACCCGGCCTCCCCCCGTCCGGCTGACGGACAGCCCCAGGTGTCCAGTCGCTCTCTCTCTCTCTCTCCTCTCCCCGGCCCACTTTTATTCTTAGACATTCCCCAGAAAGACAGCTGAGCCCAGGAGGCTGTCCTTCAAGACGTTCCCAACTAAATAAGGAGAAAGCTGGTCCGTGGTGGAGCCCTGCTCTCTGCCAAATGCCACATGCCCCTCTACCTGGGTCAGGCGGGTATTTATAAACCAGAGAAGGGGGAGTTCTCTTGACTCCCGTCAAGACCAGCTTGAACTCTCTTGCTCTTAAAGGGGCTGGATGAGGACCTGGGGCAGAGCGTAGGATTTCACTGGAGACCCACAAAAACACCTTCCGTCCGTACACCGCTGGCACACCTCCTGCTCCGTCAACGTGCGGAAACATACCGTGCACACCGTTCCCAGTGGTGTTTTCGTGCAGAATACACTAGAATATACTTTCAAGCGTCCCGCCAGTGTACTCTATATGTTTAATAATAATAATAATGACACATTTAACGTGGTGATGCTTTAATCCAAAATAAATGGCATTTGCATCCATTTATACAGCAGGGAACTTTACTGAAGCCACTGAGGAGGTTCTGGGTACAACAGCTGTGTCTCACCTGGGATTGGAACCTGCAACCCAACAGTTACCAGAACCCTGCCCAGTGAAGCCAGACTTGAATATTACCCTCAGGCAATCAAATGAGTCTGACCCCACTGATTGAGCCAAGTGTGTCCAACTTGATTTGAGCTAGGCTTCTGGATACAGAAAGCTGTGTTCTCTCTTGGAAGACCAATAAATAAATTGTGACTTTTTTAAGAATATGCAGGATACCAGTACTCCAGTCTACAACCGCCCCAATGTCTGAACTGCATTATTCTGCAGCTCTTGCACTTAATATGAAGAAGTCCAAGCTGCAGAGCTGCAGTCCTGTGATCATAACCAAAGTCTTGCCACAGGTTCCCTGCAAATAGCGCCACCTACAGCATAGCACGGCGAGGAGCATTTATTTTCATTTTGATTCTTGTCAGGGTTTACTTACTTACCCGGCTTTATTGACCCAGGTGGGAAATGTGCTTTGCAGACAGGCAAAAAAATTGGGTCATCAGTATATGTGAGATTAATACATAAGATACATGCATGATTTAATTACGTTTTGAAGCTTTTTTTCAATTACATCGAAGGAGGAATCTGAACAACCGGACGAAGGATTTGCACGGTATTCGGTTTGTTAAAATGTTCTGTTCTCTTTCTGCGTGCTCTGATTTTGATCAGTTTTTGTAAAATTGAATAAAAAACGGGTTCATAAAAACCAGAAATGATTATCGCTTATTTACAGACATCTCAATCATAGTATCACCTTTAACTGAAAAAAAGAGCGTTGCTTTAAACAAAAAAAAATCATTTTAAAAATCTGCTGCAACGAATTACTTTGTACCTACGACACCTTTGACACCTTTAAAATTTAAAATTGTGTTCGTTTTTCTGTCGTCCCCGTCATAATTCATTGCAGCTGCGCATCATACCCGATATTTCGTTTATAATTCACGCCGTTATTTCGTTTTAAATATCAATTAATCACTTAACACGTTTTATTACCAAAGCGCCTAGAATGACGTAACCTAGTGGACGTCACAGACGAGAGATGGTTCGCGTCCTGTTCTCAGCAGAGCTGCGCGACGTCTAGAACGTGGCGCTTGGCGACCGGGTAGGATCTGCCTGCGTGATTTCTATGGAGACAAATGGGATTAAACACATCTTGGAGGTCCTTTAAGAGCAACAATTGAAAGTGCATTTAGCAGATCGATAAAGCACTAGGAATTTGTCCGGACACAGTGGCAGGTGGCTATTAGTAATTACAGCCCAAAGATAGGATTTATTAAACTGATATTGACGGCCATGTCCACTGTGACGATCCACAATGCAGAGACTTCACATGTCCCGATATTTAAAGAAAAGTTAAAAAAATGTAAGTAAAATCGGCAGTTTTACCTTTCACACTCCTCTCTGTACTGCTTGAACTTGTATTATGTTGTATTATACAGTAGGTGCCGGATATCAAGTGCTGTTATTGTTACGGAAAGTACCAGCCAGCTCTGGGTAAGACCGGTGAATTTCCAACTGCGGAAAAACGGTCTTGAGCATATACCAGCGTTATGAAGCTCAAAGCCTACAGCGGTCTACATAATCAGCAACATATAATTTCACATACGGTATACTAGAAATGTAATCAGAAAGGTTACCGGACTACTGGGAACTGGAATAAATTGAAAGAAAATCTCAAAAAGTAACATACAGTATGTTAGATTTAGAAAGGAACATTTTAAACACGAAAGAAGCACACGTTACAACAATTCTACAGTTCTCTGTAACTCAAAAACTGTTTTATAGTGTTTCTAGGCAACATTATAAAATAATAAATATTTCAAATACAATATCTGTAAGTCTTTTTAATCGCTTTAAAAGGCACTGCAGTTTAATAATATATTTATAATATTATAATTCAACTTGTTTTTTTAGAGTCCTTTCCATAGAAATATACCGATCTAGTGTACCTAATTTCAATTCGTGATTATATTAATTCCAAAATGTTTGGTGCAAATAAAGTATTGCTCATACCAAAACCTTTTCATTTACTTTCTCTGGGTTGGCGTCTCCGAGTCACCGTCTAAGGTAAATAAACCGTCAAAGGAGAGATCATTCGAATTTGGGATTTATTTTTATACGGTATGTTAAAGAGTACGTTTGCGTTTCAAGTCTTCAAGATACAGTATTTCTGATGTTTAATTTCACTGCTTCTGCTTGTGGCGCTTGTTGTGACACAGACAATGATCTAATGCAGGGTGTAAAACTGATGGGGACCAATAGCTGATCTCATGGATGGCTTGTTGGTTAATACTGCAGCCTCACAGCACTTTGGTTCCTAGGTTCCATTCCAGACTGGGATACGTTCTGTGCGGAGTTTGCATGTTCCTCTTGTCCCGATCTCAGCTTTCCCCCAGGTGTTCTGGTTTCTTCTCACCTTCCAGAGACGTACAGCACTGCCCAGGTTATTTGGTATGTGTGTATCGCCCCCTGTGGTTGTGTTTGCTCCCTGCAATAGACTGGGCTCCCACGCTGTTCCTGCAGGGATAAAGACTCTGGCTCCTCAAAGATAGAGCCGTTACTGATGGGTTATTTGATTTTATTTATAAAACACTATGCTCTTATGCTCTTGGGATCTTGTAGCCTTGTAGATTCCCCCCCGTGCTGAAAGACGTTCAAAGATAATCAACTGAACTCTATTGCAGCTGTGATTTTAAAATGTGCCTCTGCAGCGGCAGTGATAATGTCTTGCATTGGGAGTAAACTTCCAGAGCTCCACAGCCTGTTCCCAAGACCCTGTTGCTGATTCGCTGCTCTCACAATGAGAGCGGAGGCAGTGCTTCAGTCTCGGAAAGCGCGCTCAGATACCACTGCAGGCCAGATCAAAGCAAGAGCAAGCTCAGTGTAGGGCATTCAGTGGAAAGCAGTCTGCGTGGGGGAGGCAGGCATATAGGGCTGTTGAAGAAAAGGAGTGTTCGTCAATAGCCCGATAGCCCTGCAGGTGATCAGCACTCAAAGGAACTTTGCGTTACTGCGTTGCATAAAATGCAAAGATGTCTTTCATTATTGCATTCTGAGAATCAAAATGCCTTCATTGAAGAGAGAAGGATAATTGAATGCTATATCCCACTGACAATGGCCATGGATTATCATTACCTACCCAGTGGCAACGTGTGTTTTAATGCAGACAGCCCGGAAGAGAACGGCACCAGCTGGGATCCGTCGCACTGCTTCTTCAGGTCTCTTTTGCCTGGGGAGGGCACTGTGAATTCTCTCATCACTCTGTTTGCGGTGCTGTCCTGCCTGTCCTGGGTGGTCAACGGCTACACGTTTTACGGGATCTTCAGGTCCGAGGAGCTCTCCTGGCAGCCCAGGTTTATCTTGCTGAAGAACCTGGCGCTCAACGATCTGCTGCTGACCACCACCTTCATGCCCACCATCCTCCACTGCCTGATCTGCAGGCAGACGCTCAGTTTTGGGATCTGGTGCCTGGCACAGTACTCCATCGGGACCATGTGCGTCTTCTGCGCCATTTACACGCTCACCCTGATGGCGCTAGAAAGGTATCTGTACATCTGCCACGCCATCCAGTACATCAACATCCTCACGCCCCGCCGCCTGAAGCTCGGCATTGCCCTGGCGTGGGGGGTGTCGGCATCCATGTCCGCCGTTTACTTGATCCTTCTCCTCACGGGGCGCGGCTCTTTCGGGATGCCCACCACCGGCCTCCTCTGCGAGCCGGACATCGTGGAGAAGCACATGAACTTCCCGCTCGCGGCCGCCGCCTTCAGGAAAGCCTGTGGGATGGCCTCCTTCCTGGTGTGCATCCTGACCTGCGCGTTCTCCTACTTCAGGATCTACGGTGAGGCCAAGAATGCCGTGGAGCCCTTCAACCAGACCAACAGCCGGGCGCGCAGGACCGTGCTCTTCTACATCAGCATGTTCTTCCTCCAGCTGGTCCCCTACTGGCTGAAGGTGGTGACCGATGTCTTCTGGGAGCTGAACAGCCAGCCGCTGCGCCAGCAGGGCAACGCCGGCGTGCTGCACATCGCGCTCCTGCTGCTCCTGTTTGTGCCGCCCTGCGTCAACCCCCTCATCTACGGGCTCCGAAACAAGGAGGTGAGACGGACCATGCTGCTGGCCACCTGCAGGATTCACCTCCCCCGTTCCCCTGGCATGGCGGACTGACGGGGCTGCACTGCCGATGCTCCGTCGCCCATTTTCTGACCTGGGTCTGCTGCACGAGCTGACACCTGTCTATTCATCACTTGCTCGGGTAAGGCTGACGGGAGCAGGTGTTCCCCCTTCGCCAGCGCATCAGAGACAACAGTGAAGTGCAGCTAATCAACCACAACGAGACACAGAGCAGATGTAGCAGAAATGACAGACACCTGGGGACCGGGAGCGCTTCGAGCTCAGAAATCAACAGTTTTATTTTTATAGCAGCAAGGAGAGATTTTTATATCTGCTGGAAGAGAAATGCAAGGGAATGAAATTAAATGAACCCGGTGGTTTGCTTGCTTACCTTCTCGCCTGTCTCATGCTGATCTTCATCTAGAGCTCTGAACACCTTGTTCATTTTAATCATCCTCATGTGCCCATGTGAGAGCGGAGCTATTTGTTTGGTGTGTAGGTAGAAATTACTTTGCATTGTGCTGAGAGAGCCAGGGGAGAGCAGTATAGCAAACGGCACTGTTTCCATATACTGTTCTGCGTTTGCTTTTGTTAGACCTCTGCAAGACTCTTCATTCATTTGCATTGCTGTGTGCCAGGGTGGGGGGGGGGGGCTCACGAGTATGAGATCTTCTGCTTCATTTCTGGAATAGCAAACTCTGTGGCCGAGCTCAGCAGCCCCGTGCTCATTCCTCTCTGCCCTCTGAAGCATGCTGCCTCAGTCGAGCAGCAACTGTTTTTTATTTTATTGAGAAGTTTACAAATGTTTAATAAGACAACAGCTAAGAAACACCCATACAAAAAAAAAACAGCACAAAAAAAAACTGGCCAATGACCAAAAAGCTCAAATTTGCCGATGCCTTTTAACGGTTTTCTTGTTGAGATGAGAGGTAATCACAAAATGATTGGATATATCAAATAATCGGGGATAAGTAGAGCAGCTACTGTTTTATGTGATAGATGAAAAACAGGGGCAGTTTCACGGATTTTGACTGGAACGTCACCATGCACTTTAAAAAAGCTCTGGTTGACTTTAAGACTCCACACCATGTGCACTGCTTTAGTGAGTGCATTCTGGAAATGCAGCTTTCAGGTATTTGCTCCATCTACGGTACGTACAATTTCTGCTGACCATGCAGGGACAAGCACTGAATAGCCCGTGACAAAAAAAAAATAGACTAACCACTCGAACTTACGATGTGAGTGATTGTACAGTAGATGGAACGAGCTGCACTGTATGGTTTTCTTTAGCAAACTACTCAGACACACAAGGAGTCTGAGAACGCAGAGGTAACCGTCGACGCCACTGACAGTAAACGACACCATTTAGACTTGTTTACAATCGTTATAAAAAATACAACAAAAAAACAGAGTTCGAAAAACTCTCAGGGGGGATCCTGCCATTAAGTAGAACCTCTTCATCTCTGGTGCAGCTCGTTGCTTTCAGTTATGTCCTCCACTTCTGACCTGGGTACCAGTTAACAATACAGGAGGCATTTCTTTTCTCACACCTGGGCCTGGGCCTATATACGGCTGCATACAACGCCCGCAGGCTCAGGTGCTGAGGCAAGCAGAGGGCCCCTGCTCCTCAGTCAGCTGGCTGGGCTCTGCTGCTCCTGTGAAGCTCCTCAGATCCCCATTGTGGTCAGAGACCCCGAGCTGCCAATTTTCTTGAATCTGTTAGCAGCAGCAACAGCAATGTAGTTTTTCTGCTTGGCACCAGTGAGCCAGGAGAAGGATGAGAAAGCAACAGAATAAAGCAGATATTTAATAAACATAAAAACCCATTACTGATAAAGACGTAAATTTAAATATATGACAAATACCTTATAGTACCCTGGGGTTATTGAGTATTGTAATACATTTAACACTGTTGGGCAGCACAGTAGCATGGTTGTTAGCACTGCTGCCTCATGGCATTTGGGTCCTGGGTATGAACTGGAGAATCATCTGTGTGGAGTTTGCATGTTCTGCCACATTTCCCATGAGCTTTCTCCTGCCACTACTTTTCCCTCCCACCGTCCTAAGATGTGTGTTGTACAGACCTGTCTTATGCCCAGGGCCCACCTCCTTGGCGGGGATCCAGCTCATTGCAAACCTCTAAGAATAACACAGTTACTAAAAATGAAGGATGGATGCAATACTGCTTATTGGAATTTCATTGTGAATTCACCCATGAGATAAGCAACATAACCCCTGTGGCTTGTTGGACATTCGCACATTCGCTGAGTGGGATTTGTGTGAAGGAGCTCGTTAAAAAGGATGACTCACCTTCCACATCCTCCTAGCCATGTACTTCTTGAGCAGGACCTGGGAACGTAGACAGATGTGGCTGTGCTTGGCCTTCTCTGCGATGTTGTCCAGCCAGGGATGTTTCAGGCACTGCGCTGCACTGAGACGCCCGCTGTCGGGGGAACATCAAACGTACGTACTTACTGTACTCCAGGCCCTGGGAAACCAGCCCAGAGTTTTATTAGGCAAACTCAAATACCCAAGCGTCCAAAGATCTGAAAACGGTGGTAATTCTGACAACTACCATTAGTAACTTAATTAAATTATTAAGAGCTCAAAGGGCAATGGGGGGGAAAAAAGGCGAAAAGTCTCAGTTTCTCTCAGGACTTGAAGGGTTTTCCAGGTGCTTTGGTACAAGAAGAAATCAGTACCAATACACTCATATGGAATCTCCCTCCTGCCACTAGCAGAAATACAGAAACACACTGACTGAGCAGCGTGGGAGGCTGTGTTACATATACAGTACTGAGCCAAAACGGAGGTGGAGTGGTGGCTCTGTGGCTAAGGATCTGTGCCTGTGACAGTAAGGTTGCCGGTTCAAATCCTGCAGCAGGCAGAGGAATCCTACTCTGTGGGGCCCCTGAGCAAGGCCCTTAACCCCATCTGCTCCAGGGGTGCTGTACAATGGCTGACCCTGTGCTCTGACCCCCAGGCTTCTCTCCCTGTCTGTGTGTCTCATGGAGAGCAAGCAGGGGTATGTGAAAAGACAAATTCCTAATGCAAGAAATTGTGTATGGCTAATAAAGTGATGTTATTACTATTATTATTAACTAGGTTTATAATTTAAATGTTGTCTGTGTACAAGAGGTTATATTGTTAACTATTAGCTATGGGAGCAACTCATTAGAGTGCAAAAAGAGAATTTCTGATCACTCATTGGTTTTTATTTAAGCGTTCGTCTTTGAGGAATGTGAACAGGAGTCCCATGAATATCTAGTATCTGTTGGCGCTTCTCCTTCTAGTAATTGAGCAGGGGGGTTTGTGCCATCCCTCTCTGGCCAGATCTTACTTTTAAAAAGACAGAATCTTCTGTGCCACGCGTCACGTTCGTTTGTGGGAAGGTCCTGAGTCTCCTGTTCGAAAACACTTTAATGACAAAAATGGAGTTTTAATGTGCTCAAATCGTCGGATATCGATTAACAACGCCTTCGAGTGGTGCCGTGTTATTGACCCAATGTTACTTAAAAGAGGAATATTGGACAGGATGTCTGGAGGTCCAGATGAGAAAGTAGATTAACAACCTTTCCTGTTTAAATTCTTGTTTCCTCTTCTGGATTATCAGAATGGGTCCAAGGGAGATTCCAATTCTTAATTCATCAGAGGATCTATCTATGGTAGATCAGGATGAATTGCTACCATTTTGGTTGGTCTATTATGTAAAATATTTTTATTTAGTTGTATGAAACTGTATTAATAGGTGGTTCTTGGTCTTTATCAGTCATGTGAGAGTTAGGTATATATATTTGTGTTGTGTTGTACAGTAAACCTTGATTTAACGGACAAATAGGAATGTCTGTTAAATCACAAATAACGTTTTTTCAGCCTTAAAATGCAATGAAAAATCTATGACATACAAATTGTACCTGTGCCTTTAGCATAAATACAAAACCTCTTTATTTCATGTCCCTTGCAAATACTGTATAAAATCAGATAAGGCATACGATTGATAAGGCAATTGATCTTCCCTTACAGGATTGATTTTTTTGGCTCATTTCTGAATTTTAAACCCATGTAGTATTTTGTAGGCGCAGGTCTACATAGTGAATATCAAGTATATACTGTAGGTTATCGATAAATTGCATTTTATTCACCTGTTGAACTCCAGACAGTGCCTACATACAGGTTTTCTGTCTTGGTGTCCGTGCAACTCCGGTTGAAAAAGGCCTCGATCTGTGTTGCTTTTGTTCAGCACTGCAGAACGTCGTGCAGAACCTCGTCGTTTTATTTTTGTAATATCGAACTCTCTTTAATTCGAGTTATTTTCCCTTTTTGTTAACATTTTACCTGAACGAAGCTAACAACACCCTTCTCAACTCCTTCATAAACACTACACGACCATTTGTGCAAATGACATTGCAGGTACGCAATTATTCAGCACGGGTCATGAGGAGAGTTTCGTCCGACAAGTGAAAGCAGAACTCCAGGTAGAGAGAAGTCAGGTGAAAACGAAGAAAGACGCCAGGACTTTATTTTACTGAGCTTTACTGAGCAGATCAGTAACTGCGGGCATGAAGTGTTCTTAAGAAGTTTTACTTTGTTGTACGTTTTGTATCAACTTTGTTTTAATGGTGCTGTGCAGTGCAGAGCGTTCAAGAAGAGCGTTAACCCTTTATTGGTCTAAGGTTAAGTTTCTAACCCTTTGTCTTGCCCTTGTATGTGATAATAAAAAGATGTTTCCCATTAAAAAAACACTTTGTCCTCTTGAGTGCATTCACACATGGAAATCCTAGTTTAATCAATAATTCTGATTTATCAACTTAATGCTTGCAAGCACTGCTTTTCTGAATGTGTTAGTATTTACCTGTTACAGATCATATTTAAAGGGGTTGCTACATAAAAGACGTTGCCTGATCTGCATCTCTGTACAACACTTGGGAATGTTTGTACTTAACGAGCCACCGTACTTGGGGCAGCTCTAGGTAGTGAATATGCAGATATATACTGTTAGGAATTAACGTTGAAGGGGTACATGACATTGCAGTTTACAGTCTGTTGAGTAAGTAAGTCTTTAAATAACTTCCTTTAAACACAATAACAGTGTCTGGTCTCTACTGCTCTGCCAGACAAAGTACCCAACTATTTCTTCCTCTGAGCCTACCGTTCTTGAGAGAAAGTCCAGCCGCTAGGCCCTACCGAGAGGGTGTTAGCCTGTGTATAACAGGTGCTCGTGATAATGTGGAGTACTACAGACGTGCCCAAGCCGTGTGCTGTTGGTATGAGTACAGCACTTACTCTGCTTTGTTATTCGCTGGTGTGTAAAGTTTTGCACCAAACGAGGCTGCACATTTCCTCCAATCAGTGACAAGGAAACCCCTGGAGAGGCGCGTCTCTGGGCCTCACCTCTTCTCCCGGATGAGCAGGTTGGAGATGAAGTCTTTGGCCTCGTGGGACACGTGCTCAAACGCCTCCTCGTCGAAGTACCAGTTCGCCGCCAGCACGTTGTTCAGAGTCTGGCTGTCGTCGTCGCCCAGGAACGGAGACAGGCCGCTCAGCCTGCCGCAACAGTGCCAGACACAGTTATTGAAGCACAGGAACAAGGAGGAGGGCGTGTCTGGATTTAGACAAATAGATCATTCTTTTGTTTTATCGATCATGTGGTATTCTTAGACCTGGAAAGCATCTCATGGTCAAGAGAATTGCATTAAAGATGCATGTAGAGGATTTTTGTGGGTGCATAGTGCTTAACAAAAGCCAGCACAGAGCATTTCCAAACAGAAAGCTATTCCAAGGCTACTGTGCACCATGTTCTGTAGTGAATAGACTGATAGCACCTCTTCTCCTTTCTATACATCTTACAATACATTGCCTCTAGACCGCAGTTGATGTTACAATTTGTCATGTTTAGGACCATCGACAATTTCAGGCAGCAACAGCTTTTAAACCAGGGCTGTCCAGTTCAGGTCTCGAATGGCTCTGTGGGCTTCCATTTCAACACTGTAATGAGCCTATTCAACCTAAGCTCTTCAGGTGCTGCTGCTTTAAAGATACCTAGAAAACCACAGTGCAGACACACTGGTCCTCCAGGACTGGACACCCTGTGGACACACTGACCCTCCAGAACCAGTGCTGGACACCCTGTGGACACACTGACCCTCCAGAATCAGGGCTGGACACCTTGTGGACACACTGACCCTGCAGAATCAGGGCTGGACACCCTGTGGACACACTGACCCTAGAGAACCAGGGCTGGACAACACAGCAAGATTTGGCGAAACAAATCGTCTTTACTTGTCTAAAGCCCATTAGCAATCGGTTTTATATGGCTTCCTATACCGCACTACTTAAAATTGGGAACTACTAGCAACAGCTCTGATTGAAGAGTTCGGAAGTTATTAAATTAAGTGGGCTTTTCTTTACTTGGTCTTCTTCATTTCTGCGCTCCAGGGTTCCTCGCAGTGGTACTCACAGCATGTACGAAATCACACCCAGTGTCCACATGTCAGTTGGGAAGGACACAAAATCAAAGTTGACAATTTCAGGGGCCAGGAACTCAGGCGTCCCAAAGGACACCCTCAGCTTCTCCCTGGGTCTGAACCTGCAAGGAGATGAAAGATAAGTGTTCACACAACTTCTGCACATCAGAAAAAAAAACTACGGCATCATGAGGCTGTGTGGTGGAGCCAGGATTACAAAATCCTGGCAACGTGTAAAGTAAGCTAGTGTGACAATGAGTCCTGCACCACTTCTTCCTGAAGTCCTATCACTCCTCTACGGATTTCGTGCCGTAGACAACAAACAGCCCTCTCTAACGAAACAGGTGTGGGTGGCAGGTCAGCCACCGCGTGTTAGGTGACAGCTGCCTCATAACTCTTGGGTCCTGGGTTCAATTCGGGACTGGGGTTTGAGTTTGCATGTTTTCCTGTTGTCCGTCTGCGTTTCCTCTCAGCTCCTGAAGACAAACTGGTGTGGGTAATTGTAGTCTGTAAATACTGGGTGTACCCTATAAGGATCTAGCATTCAGTGTTGTGTGATTCTCTAAAAGGCGATAATTTTCTGTGTTTCTATAACTTCTAATATTCTCTTTTTTTTTTCATAATTACCTTAAAGCAATCGGTGGCTGTCACAGGTTATGGGACATGCTGGAAAATAACATATTTTCTACATGGTTGTTGTTTCAGGACAAGTTTGGGCGCAGTGACTGAAACCTTGGTGAATCGCTAGCCCTTGTCCTTACTTTTCTTCCCCAGAATATTCTTAATTTAATTACTTTTTTAAGAAAAGTTGGAATGGAATTAATGTAACTGATTACAGAAATATCTCATCTCCATATGTGCAACTTAACAAATAACGCGTAGAATTGTGTGTAACCTTGAGATGTCCTCCCATTGAGACAACTGTTTGACAGCGTGTCTTTTAACAGATTTCCTTCTGTGAGGAAGTATTATGTTGCTTTTCAGCATGTGATATCTCTTCTCTAAGACGGATTCGTTCTTTTAAGAACTTGGTCCCTGAAGAGTTGTTTTGTCCATTAATTCGATTCTGGCTAACCTCACCACAGCTCCGTCTGGGTGGGCTGTGAGTGTGGAACTGGGAAACGGGAGGATTTCCAGCAAGTGGAGAATGAGTACTGAACCACTGGAATGTGAGGGAAACATCCCAGTTTAAGGAGAAATAATCAAAAGGAATATTATGGAGATACAATAAATAATTTGTGAGACCCCCAAAAATGCAGGTTAGAGGAGAGGAATTTTCTTTTTAGCTACTGTCTCCGTACTGGTTTTATTTCTTGCTATTTTTAAATAGATTATTTAAATTTTGGGACTTTTTTTCATATCAGTATTTTTACTTCCCATTTTTTCAATCATCTGTCGTTTGCAGTGAATCCCTGGGGAATTGACCAGGAGTAACAGAAGCTGCTAAGGCAGCGAGGAATAGATAATGAGCTAGAGTCACCAACTGAGTGAACAGTGAATACAAATCAAGCCATTAAGAACACCAGAAGACACTGCTCCCCCTGCAGCATGGCGAGTGAATACTGTGTCCCAGACCAGAACAATAAAAACGTGTACAACTGTTGGAGAAGTAAATTGTTATCAGTTAAATACAGATTTACTGTACCTCACTAACTCCAATGAGTTCTGATGTAGATATTGTCCACCAGGTGGAGTAGTCTGACATATTATCAACCACACCAAACATAAATGCAATATTGTTAGGTGGAGACCAAAATTAATTGAATTATGTCCTATGGGACATGTTTAAACACAATATTGAGAGGTCTGAATCTTATAGCACAACTGTTAAGACAGGTTGAAAAATGGTTAAACACAGCAGGGACCACTGGATTCTAAAACATCCGTGCAAACAGTTTAAGAAAGCAGAACAGCATAATTATTTTGAGTTCCCTGGTGTGTGAAATTTCTGTAACTGCAGACCCTGCTCAGTACCCCACAGGGCTGTGAGCTGTAAACTGTTCCGTCCTCTGACAGCATTAATATCTAACAGCATGAGTCTCCTTTTTAATGATTCTAAACGCAGTGGCCTGGGCTACAGTACCAGTTACATGCTGATACAAGGTGTTCAGCAGCCTTTTTTCAAACTCGTGAATGGGAGGGAATCTCGGAAAGATTATTTTTAAAAGCGAAGAACAGCTGGGAATAGAAGCGTACCTTCTCGCCAGTCCAAAATCAATGATTTTCACCTGGTGTCCAGTCTTGTTCACACACAGGATGTTCTCGGGCTGCAGTGGAGTGAAGAAACATTTCTTAATCTCAACCTGACACACTGCTCCAATCCAAACTAATGTGCTTTCCTCCCTTTGACATAATAGAGGATAAAGAAAAAAGAGGCTGGACTTCATTCGGGAAGATTTGCAGTACTATCCGTTGCTCTGAAAAGCTCAACTAATGCAGGATTTTGTAACCCAGGTAACCATTAAATCATGAATGTCTAAAGATAATTTAATTGCGATCAACAAGGCAGATTTTTCCAATCAAGTAATTAGGGGATCCTATAGAATACGAATCTGAATCCTCTTAGTTGTACTAATTACTGGCTTCATCGATCAATAGCTTACAAATCTTCCTAATCTATAGAAGGAGGTGAGGATGATTTATCCATTCTATAAATGGATTGAACCTAGAACAAGAGTCTTTACGCAAAAAGTAGTGGGTGAATGTACCAACCTAAGGATGGCTAAGATCCTCAGCTCAGTGATCTACTAACTAAAGGCCGGGTCAGGATGGCCACTTCCTGTTGGCATGCCTTCTTATGTTCCTGTGTCTCGTGTATCGGGACATCCGGTCCAGGAGAACAGACCGCACTACCTTCAAGTCCAGGTGCAGGACGTACATCTGGTGCATATAGTGAATCCCCTCGCAGATCTGCTTGACGAAGAGCATGGCGTCCACCTCTGTCAGGCGGCAGCTGTCGTCCACTATCCTCTCGAACAGCTCCCCGCCTTCCACACTGAGCGTTAAACGAAAGACAGATGACGGCTGGAGAAGCATGTATAATTCACCTGGCACCACAACAGAAAGCATCGGGAGAGGGAAGCAGCCGGTGTACTAAATAAGCATTTTTTCACTCTGGTTTTCACACCAGCATGCCTGTGGCGCAGAAGGGCATATTTCTAGACATATTTATCATTAAATATGGGGCATATTTATCAGCTAAATGTGCTGAAATGGAGACTTTGTTTCCATTTTAATTTCCATCTCTCTTCTTCACTTCAAAGCTTAAGCAATACAAAATCATTTCTCCATTCTAACTAAGAGAGGGCTTTTTAGTGGGAAAGATTTTTTTTAAAATAAAAGTAGTAAAAGAAACTATATAATCAAATACTTCAAAATCGCTCAGCTGACCGAGCCAACCCGAAGAACCTCCTGGGGGGGTGAACCAGGGGACACATGAGAGAAGTAAGAGGAAAGCACAAGCACCACAGGAGTCACTTGTTTACACAAAGGGAGGTGGGTGTATGGTACAAGCTACCCAGCCATTTTGTTGAAGTTGATTCCATGGAATTGTTCAAGAACTGGTTGAATGAGGTCCCCAAATTAATAAGCTGCCAACAACCAGTTGAGCAACATGGACCAAATCGACCTTACAAAACTCAAACATTTTCACCTTTTAAGCCTAAGATCAGTTGTATTCAAGTTTTCTGGTCAGAGACTGAAGTGTGAGAATAGCAATTAAAATGGAACCAGAATGGACAGAACCACACCTCATCGATGCTATCTGTTTTTCTTAATAAAGTGCAAGAACGATTTCCCTTATATCTGCATGGGTTGCAATCAGACCAACAGCAAAGAGACATGTTCTTTACTTTTGTCCTGACGGTTTAAAAAACAGAGAGCTCTTAGAAATGCAATCGATGTGCACGACAGAGCTGTTGTGACACTAATTTACCACAGCATCTCATGACTGGGTAAGGTGAAAATGAGGTTTGCAGAGGCTGTGGCTCAGAGTTGCTCAGACTGTGGCTCCTTCAATCCGCTCCACTGTGCCAGCTCCTGTATTGTAGAACTAATAGACAGCAGGAGCAGTATACCACTGTATGGGCTGGTGGCACCAGACTACCCCATCAGATTATTTCATGGGAATATTATCCTATCAAGCAAGAAGCAGCTCGTAAGAAGCCGGGCCTCAGGTGCGGCCCTCCAGGAGCTGGGCTGTCCGGGCCCGAAGGGGACTGGTGAATCGCACTCACTACTCCATGATCAGCACCACCTCGGTTCTGGCCTCGAAGGCGCTGTACAGCTGGATGAGGTTGACGTGGCTCAGCTGGTTCATCACCTGGATCTCGTTATGAGCCGCTTCCTGTAACGAGAGGTTCACAGTTTTCATCACAGCAGTCTGTATTTGAGTTAAGAGCCTGTGTGTGAAAGTCTAAGTCAGATCTGTCTCCAGTCCGGGGCTAGTGTGTGGACAGACTTTCTTTCCAGAAAAAGAAAGAAAGCAACTTGGAGCAGCTGGATCAGTGGCTTAATTGAACCCATTTAACAGCTTTGCCCAGCTCAGTGGGGGCTACTGCTTTCTATTTATTCTGAATGCATGTTATTAATTCACTTACATAACACAGTGTAACCAAGCAAAAAACACCTAATTCTACCATCATAAAACACAATATAAGCTGTTAAAATAAAAACCACATATAGTGTAATCTTCCATGGCGACAATGCTGTATCTCTTCCTCAGTAAGGGCCTACTGATAATGGATCATTGGCAGTAATAGTGAATTAGCTGATGGAAGATACAGCTATTTATATTATTTTTTTTGTTGTTGTTGCGTGCTAATGATTCTGAGCAGGAGCACATTCTATGGGGAGTTTGCATGTCTCCCTCTCAACTTCCAAAGACACGCTGTCGGGGTTAATTGGTGTCTCTGCATTGTCCCTGTGAGTCTGTGTCCGGTCCAGGCTGTAGTCCTCCCTCACACCCTGTGCTTCAAAGAGAGGTCCTACGTTGCCATGGAGACAGCTTTCTGAGCTGGCGTGGGACCCTTCCTGGGATGGATGGAAAACCTGTCTCGGGACTTCTAAATTCCGGACTGGATGAGTGCAACATTTCTGACAAAGCAAGCCGCACATCAGTACCTTTTCCTTTGCGGACCGCGCCTTGACGATCTTTGCTGCCAGCTTTAATCCGGTTGCCTTCTCAGTACAGGTGTGAACTCTGCCAAACCTTCCTCTAGGCACACACACACACAAATCAAGAAGATGAGGAAGAGTCGGGGCAGAATCACTGAAGCTTCGATCTTAGTTTGCTGTTAAAACATAAACCAAGTACTGTGCATTTAAATCCTGCACATTTCGTAAGGAATCTTAACGTAATATAAAGATCTAATTGCATCTTTTTTTAATCAGGATATATAAATAAAACAAAATCATAGCCTTCTTGTGAGCAGCACAATGTCCCAAAGGTACTGAAAAAAACTCTAATAACAGTAATCAGAAACATTTTTTAATTTTATTTAATACCTTCTGTAACAAACAAGGTTTTCACAGAATTTCTAGCATCTAAAATGCTAGCCACCTAGCTAGTCCTAGCCACCCCACTTCCCACTGATTTTGTGTCTTTAAAATTCTTAACAGGTACCAGTTTTACATGTCTAATCTGTACGTGTTAAAAGGATTTGTAATACTAATATTTGTAACCAACACTTTCACAGCGATGTTTTCTAATTGCTTGGAATGATTGGGGAAGAGAAGGTTCAGCTCGAGTCCTGAAGGCTCACGGGGGGGGCGACTCACAACATTCCCCGGAGGAATCCATGATTTGCTCCCTGGGCTCGGATCGAGAACAGGCGCCTGACCTCTGACCCTTCACCCTCAAACACCGGAACTGTGCAGCTGAGCGCAGCTGAGCGCTGAGGGCTCTCCGACAAGGCTAGTGAGAGGAGCAAGGGGCCCAGGGGATCTTGTGTTTCAGGCTTTGCGCAGGGTTTCAGGTTTTATTCTGTCCCTATGGCTCTGGACAAATCCGCTCGGCGCCGCGGGCCAGAACTGCGCCCCCCTGTGCGGCGGGGCGCGGCAGGGCCTTACCCTCCCAGCACCTCCTTGGTGTTGATGTCGAAGAGAGGGAAGGACGGGGCGGGCTGGAGAGACACCAGGCGGTGAGGGAATGGCGCGGGCTGGGGGGCGCTGTCGTCTGCGGGGCGGGAGAGCAGGGGTTCAGTGGAAAAATCGCCGAGGATCTGTACCCCCAAACCCCCCCCCCCCCCCCACACACACAATTTCCCTTTCTATTTATGGTCATGCTACAGTAGCTCAGTGCTCATTCAGAGTGAGACACTTATACTTCTACTTAAAATGTCAGGTGTAATAATAGGAAATAATTGCTTGCTTCTGTATTGTGCATTTCATCCCAGTGTACCTCAAAATACTTTACACACAGCAGGAGACCTATTCCATCTCCCATTAAGCACGGCCACCCACCTGGACTGGATTGCCAGTACACGAGTGAAGAACAGAGAATTTACTTGTTCAACTTATTCAAGTTTTCATGTTCAAGGTTGCTGACAGACTGGACTGCAAGGCGTGCATTTGAAACACCCGGTCAGAGCAATTCCACCACACAGGAGAACAAGGGAAAGATCCAGAAAAAGCAAACCGCTCTCTGCAGGGCCAAAACTTTCTAACTTAGTCTTCCCGTAACTGAGGAGTGAGTCCTTGACATTTTCCTTACCGTTTTCTTACTGCTATAACTACTGAGCTGAACCTGCTCGCTCCCTTAGCGGAAATGTTTCCCTTTCCAGATACATACTGTAGTTTAAGAGTTTTGCGGTCTCTTCACTGGCTCTCGATCATTTGCTTTTTCATGGACAGGCTTCCTGATAAACGCTCCCCACAGACAAAGTGTTCCCTGGCAATCTCTCACCTTTCCAAAGAACAGAAGAACAGTGGAACACGACCCCTGCAGTAACGAGTCACGCTACTTCCAGTCTGGCCACACAAATAGCTGACTGTCACCCAGGAAAGAGCAACTCGAGGGAAAGGTGACACTTCCTGGATTAGGAAAATTCTAGACTATTTCCAACCTGGCTGCCAATCAGTTTTGGAATGGTTGGCACCCCTTTAAGGATTGGTATCCAGTTTTCCAGCTGGCAGGACCTGATTTTTAACTTGAAACTTGCATGTGCACACAGTAAGGACAGCAGTTATTTACCACTGGCCATATTGCATCACAGCCTTTTGAGCCTGAGATGAATAGAGGTCACTCAGCTGGAGTTTAGCTTCTGCAATGCATTCAGGTGCTTTTAGGGCCACTTAATTAATTCAAATACTGGTGGGATCAAAGTCCTGTGGACTTCTTGGTGCATGGCTCCTAGTTTGCAGATCCCACGGAATTAGGCCGCAGTGTATAAAATAGCCATCTAACTCCTAGAGAAAACTGTGTGGCTCTACAATGTCAGATAAGAAAATCAGCTAAATTTCTCTAAATTTAAGATACTGCCCGTTGTCATAAAAACATGGAATAAAACTTCAAAGTAAAAGTTGTAATCTGGCATCCATTCATAAGCACACTCCTCAGACTACATGATTTCTCCGTGTCAGTGGGGGGCTGGGGAAGTGTGGGGCAGAGGTGAGGAGAAAGAACACAACATACCGATCACTCTGAAGCATGTTTCAGGGCTCCTCTGGCGAGCTGTGTCTGCGCTCCTCTCTGCCGGACTGACTCGGATCTCAATGAGGGAGGGAGCTGGAGTCGCGAGCTCCATGCTGGGGCCTGCAGCTTCTCCGCCGCCGGTGCTGTCCAGCCCGGTCCACCCAGAGAGGGTCAGCGTGCGTCCGGGGTCCTGCAGAGCAGCCGGCTCCCGGCTCCCTTCAGTGTCCTCCGCGGTCTCCACCCTGCCGCCTCTCACATCTTCCTTCGTGCCTTTCACCTCCCTTTGACAGCTGCAGAAAAACAAAGAGCCAGGAGAGGGGTGGTAGTGCAGTGCGACCAAACAATTCAAAGAATTCTTGTGCAACTGGGTGGGCACCTGCCGCCCCCCCCTCCCCCGCCCAGGAGAGACGGGAAAACAAAGGCGCTGATGTAAAGAGAAGCAGAGCCAGGTCTGTGCCCCCGGCGCGATGCCCACGATGCCCTGCCCGCACCCTACCTGCCCAGGGCCTCAGGACAGCTGTGGACATGCCTGAGGGGGGGCGTGTGTGTGAGAGCAGCTCCCAGCAGCGGTGCCCCTCCTGCCTCCTCGGACGGGGCGGCCTGGAGATCCGCTGCGAGCGAGGCGCCCGGCGCCCCCCGCCCTATCACCTCTGCTACCTGCCCACTCCCTGGCGGCTCTGCGGCCTCGGGCCCCGCTGCTCCGGCGGCTCCGGTGGCTCTGGCGGCTCCGGCCCCGCTCGTGCTCTCCCTCGGCCCCAGGGCGCTGCGCTCGCCTGCCTGTCGGTCCGGGTCCTCCTTGTCCAAGCTTCCCGCCCGGCCTGCTGCTGCCAAGGGCTGGGGGCTCCCCGGATCAGCCAGCAGTGTCAGCTTGGGCTCCATCTGGGGCGTCCCATCACACCCCGACACTTGGACCTCGGGGTCAACAGTTCTAGGAGGGGGGCTCCTGGTTTTCCCTTCGGTGAGTCCAGGCGAGACTGCGGTCCCCGGGGAACAGAGGGGACAGGGTATAAAATAGCCTCGTAACTCCTAGGAGAGTCTGGGAATAAAATCATCTACACTTCCCTAAATTGGAGATACTCTACGTTGTCTTGAGAACAAGAAAATAAAACTGAAAAGCAAAATTTGCAACTTAGCATCTATGCCATAAAATACATCATTTCTCCATGTCGCTGTGGTTGCAAGACTCACTTTGAAAATAATTCAAATAATTTGTGGTATAATGACAAGTAGAAGGGGTAGAAGAATTACGTTTTCAATAATGCCGTCCCAATATTTAACACAAGTTTGTTTCCTCAGTTGGAAAAGAGGAAAAAAAGCACTTCACACTGATACGTAGAGAAGGAGAACAGAGCTTCATAATTGAAAATAATTACCTTCATTTTTCATTTCATTTTATACCTTGCACATAAAATTATCCGCCTTCTAGCTCAATGTTTTTTGTTGGAATAAAATAAGTCAAATAAGATGAAAGCACTCCTATTTTCCCCTTGTTTTATAATGAGAGATAATAATATAGAACAGCTCTCCTTCTTCCCTTATTAAAAACCACTTTGCATTGAATGTGCGTGTCCATATGTCTCGCTTGGTAGCTGTTATTATATTTCCACGTGCTGTATCTTTAGATGCGTGTGATGGTTGCATCCTGTAACAGATTAATGCTACTAGCAATTATTCCATCCATCCAAGCTTCTAACTACTCCAATACAGGGTCTTGGGGGAGCTTGAGCCTATCCAGCTTTCAGAAAGCAATCCATTTTATTTAGAAGATTCAAAGAAGATGTACAGTATTAAATGCATCTAAGGTGGGATACACCCTGGAAGGCATGCCAGTCCATCACAGGGTGGACACGCAGATACAAGCACGCACTGAGCGTAAAGGGAAATCACAGCACCTGGATAAGATCCACACAAACTTGGTGAGAACATACAATTGTCATGCAGATAGCACCTCAAGTCAAGAACTGAACCCAGGGGCCCAGGAATGTGAGGTAGTAATGCTAACCCAAGTCTTATTATTATTATTTAAGAGTGACATCCTACAGTAAATAGGATTTCAGAGTCTATAATATTAGATCTGAATTCTTTATGGGAGCCATGACATTTCCTGTAGCGACAGGAGTCAGTCTGGGAGCGTCTGTACTGCTATATTCTGACATCTTACATCAAATTGCTCTCAGTTAACAGCACTGCCAGAGTCCAGTAACCTTTCCTTAATGCACTAAAGTAAAAGTGAGACATTCATTATGTGTTTAGCTCTATCTTCCCAATAATTTGGGATACTTAAGTGCATTGCTGTGTTGGAAAACATCCCATTAAGAGCCACGTCCACAGGCCAGTGAATGCCAGCTGGATGTGACAGAACACCAGACACCTCAAGGGTACCATTTAACCTATAATAATATCTCAGGCTGTAGCACTTAAAAGCTGAACATCACCGTGGCATGGTTTCACATATAATGACATCTTTGGCCCTAGTCATTAAAAATCCAAATACTGTAGCTGTCAGTCATGCAGTTAGTTTGTAGCAGCACATGATCCAGCAGAACATGAACATTTTCCAAAAAACAAGTCGAGATAAAGGCTGGGAAGTCCCAGCTGCCACAGGGCTCTGAGAGCATTTTCAAATTGTGCTTACCTCTCCCGTGAGCACAATTCAGATCCCCTGAACTCTGCTTCCTTCTCAAATCTAACTTGACACCTGACTCCTTAAAAAAACAAATAGAGAAAAAGCAATGTTGTTCTATTGCTGTAAATGCCGCCTTTATCAAAACTCAGCCTTTGTTCTTAAAAAAAATCACTTAATTTCACTTTTATGTTTTATGTTTACATGTTTATTTATTCAGGTTCTGGACAGCAGACAGGTATTTTTACTTATTTTGTAAAAAAATGGCTTTATGGCTATAGATAAATCCAAGCATTTGCACATTTATAGCATTACACAACAGACTACAGTGCAATGCATTTTGTCCAGAACATTCAAAGATGATTGATGGTATTAAATGCATTTACTTCAATTAAAACTGTCAAGAGCTTGTTGCATAAAAGACTGAGTATCGAACTGATTGTTGAAAATGTTAAATGTGTTTTGTTGCTTTGTTAAACTAATTCATAGTCTAGGAACAAGGGAGAAAACTAAAGAACAAGTACAAATCGCTGCTCTCTCATCTCTGCCAAAGGCTAAAATAAAGCAATCTCACCAGTTAAATAGAAATGTTTTAAAGTACAAAAGCTTTGCCTGCGATGCTGAAAATTGCCTCTGAAGGCTTCGGCTCCATCTGATTTTCATACTTAAACTGCGGGTGTGTAGTTTGTTTCGTGTAACCTGCAAGTGTTGTAGCCTTCACAACGTATCATTCAGGGGCTTTTTCAATTGCTCAGAAGCAGCCATTTATATTATTTAAGCCCATTTGTTATTTTCAAAAAGTCTGCTGTGTGTGAGCTGTTTGTTCTGTTCTACTTATCGGATGATAATGGGTGTTAATGTGCCCTTGAGCTCTCTAGACAAATACAGAAATTCACCATTGCTACTAGAATACTTTGGGTAGGCATTACTGGTGTTTTGACGCTCATCAAACTTTAACATCGCAGAGGCTGTAACAATAAACCTTAATCAAACACAGCTCTGCATTCAATATTCCCCAAGAACCGAAAAGAAAAAAGACTGAGAAAGCTCTAAGAAAAAGAAAAAAATTGCTGCTGGTGCGACCAACCTTTGGGTTTACAATTTCATATGGATGTTTTTCAAGGGACTCATCCAATTACAACATCATCGGCATAATCGAATAAACGGTAATCTGAACTGCGGACGGGTTGTGGTGCTTCCAGGAGCTGCCAGCAGGTGGCAGTGGTAAGCACACTACAGACCACGCTCTAGATCCCCTCAGACCTTTGAGCAGGAAGGAAAAGAAGGAAAAATGCTCTGGAACATGGAAACGATATTATTAATAGTAATAGTATTAAGAGTAATTCAAGTAATTCGCATCTCTGAACTGGCTGGGTCACTCTGCTCTCCTCCCCACTGAGAGCTGCTGTCACATCATCCAGGTGGGTGCTATATAAGGGTAAGGAATTGTTATTAATGATTCAGTAATAGTACCTTGTCGTTCACATCTCTTGGGTGCTCTATCCCGCTGCTCTCCCTCTGCGCGGCGGGTGAGGGCTTCCCGACCCCGTGATGCCCCAGACGCTCCACCAGCAGCTCCAGGGTGGTGTGCGTCCCCTGGGCCAGCCTCTCCAGCGCTGCCAGGCGCCGGCTCTGCTGCTCGCAGTGGGTGGCCAGAGCCCGCAGCACCGCCGCCAGCTCGCCCGGGCACTCGGTGCCCAGCACCCTCTCCTGCCCGGCCAAGAGCCTGTCCACCTTGCGGGTCAGGCAGTCCAGCTGGGTCTCCATGGCGGCGGGGAGGTCGGCGCGGGGCACCTGCAGTGGGGAGGACGTGGCCAGCCTCTTCACCGTCCCCATGGCTGAGAGGCAACGAGAGGTGGGCTGCACTGCGCACAAGGTCACCTGTCGGCTGCGTCAGTAGGGTGGTGTTGCTGGGGGCAGCAGGAGGGACAAAAAATAGTTTGCATGCTGGATTCCAGCCCTATCAGCTACGCCAGCGCTGTAAATATAGCACAGCAGTGGGGACTTTAATAGAACCTGATAAAAGAGCTATTCATGGCAGCACAGGCAGCACGCCTCTGGGAGCTAAAGAACAGGCCGTCACTCCCCAGTCTCTTGTTTGTCAAGTGGTGGTGGAAATATAGCATGGGCCCGGTGATAACCCCAGGGAAAAGCTTTCCTTCTCCCAGTGACAGCCGGTCAGGAGCTCGTGGGAAGAGCACGTTCCAACAAGGCGACGCGGACCCTCTCGTGCGACCACACAGCAGAGCAGGGGGACGAGCACAGGGGTCCAGCCAGGCACGGGGTTTCACACTTGAAAATGTGCAGCAGGAGATTCGCGGTGATCCCGCAAAGTACAGAACAAAAACCAGGTGTGCACATTGAGCAGATTTCACTGTCCTCCCCTATTGAACCCAGCGGTCAGATCCCGAGCTCTGTGCAAACGAGACGAAGTATGTGGTGGGTGTGGGATGAAGACAAGGATTTACCACTCCAGCCCTGGAGAGCTGAAATCCAGCAGGTCTTAGATCTCCAGTGTCTAAAGAACAGGGGGAAGAGGTTACAGACGGGTCCAGTTAAGCTAATTAGATCAATTCGAAAAGTAAAAGACCTGCAGGATCACGTCTGTGTGCCCCTGGTGTGAAGTGTGATCTTTACTGCATTGTATGTATTCTCGACAGATTCCATTAAAATGACCCCCCAGTGTTCTGGGCTTCATGTCCTCCCTTGTGTGGGACAGGAACATGCCCATCGGCACTGCAGAGACTCCTGTAGTCTGACCCTGCTCTCCTGTCTTTCTGCTAGTGCTTTTTCCCCACCAACCAGAAAAAAAAAGTAATAAACAGCTGACATGTTTAAAACAGTTTGGACCGTGCAAACATTTGTTGGGGGATAATTATTTAATGCAAACGTAAGGCTGAGCTGAAGAGCTGCGAATAGCGACTTCCTATGACGCAGGACAAGCGCCTACGAACAGGTGTGAGGGACGAGAACAGATCTCGCCCACCTTGGCGATACCCCTTGGCTTGTTTGTTTTTTTTCCCCAACTCATTAAAGGCTTCGTCACCTGGCCCGAGTGCGGAAGCCGGCGAGCGTGTTAATGCCCCCTCCCGCGCCGCTGCGTTAACACATGCAGGGTGACGGGACCTGTCAACAACACTTGCCCCCCGCCCAGACCCGGGATGCCGCAGGGGCAGGTGTCCGAGGCAGGTGTCAGGGACATGGTGTAGCGAGAGCAGATGACGCAGATCAGACGTTACTCCAGAAACGCGGCGAGGACACATCTGACACGTAGGGGGAATGTCTACCTCAAATTGATCACCCCCCCTCCCAACAACGTGGTGCTCTAGAAGCGTGCGGAGCCGGAGACACCGGTACAAGCACCAACGCCAGCAGGCTCGTCGGCATTGTACCACGGGAAGGGGCGCTGCGGTCGAATTCACTCGCTTCCTGATGCGACATGAAAAAGACGAGAGCTGTGTGGAAGCGCGTGCAAGACCCGAAGTAAAAAAAAATGGAAAAGTTTAATTAAGGCTTAAGAGATCCGAACGGAATCGCCCTAGGTCCTGTTGGGTGAAACTACACAATAATAAGGTGACATCCTCGGAGCTGAAACGTTTAAAATGGTAGTTCTGCATTCTTTTCAAACATCTCTTAACTTAACTTGTAATTACTTCACTTCTGATGAATGGAATGAACTTCAGGCAAGGTCAGACTGCACAAACCCAGACTGTAATGTAGCCAGGACACCGTTAGCTTCCCTTTCCAACAGGACCTTGGACTGCTTAATAACATATTCAGGACCTCAGTGTAAAGTCTCATGAAGTTCGGCACCACCTACCCCACTGGGCCCAGTCCCGATGCTGGGTCTTTGGTGTGGAAATTCTGGTCCATGAGAAAAAGAGCATCATGCGATAGAATACTTGATTTACTGGGGTTAGCCTCAACTGCTGTTCATGGGTTAAATCAAGACATTCCACTTACAAGGACGTCAGGATCTTTTAGTAACTGCGCAGGTGGCACGATACAGCATTAAAAGCAAACCTTGGCCATGAACTTGAAAAATAAACCTCAACTAGCAGGCCACCTGCGGTATGAGTAAATAGTCTGAGGAATATATAGTTTTAGTTTAAATGGTATTTGTTCAGATTTGCTTTAACTTGGTTTAAATTTACAATCAGTCTCAAAGCTCGCTCCTAATGGTGCGTCACATTCCAGAGGGACAGCCGCCCGTCCAGCTGGGAGAAACCTGAAGCCCCACTTGTTGCGCCATTCGTTTTGAAAAGCTCCCAGGGCAGGGATGCAGAATGTCAATCTCCCTGTACAGAACAGGCTGTTCTCAAAGCGGGCCAGCTCAGAGAAGCATGCCACCGTCCGCTGCTGCAGCCACCTAAACTGCCAACCTAATTTTAATGAACTGCAGAGCCACCCCCAGGTCAGCAATTTATTGCCCACCTGTGCTACAGAATTAAAAGCCAGAGCAGCGCCGAATAAGTGACAAGAATTCTGACGTGCAGGAAGTCTTTCAATGCCTCCAATTTAAAATATTACTTTTAAAATTGTGCCTGTACAACTAGATTATTCAAAGCATTGACACAGTAGGTACTTTGTAGGGGGGTATCACACTCAAGTTGTTCTGGCTATTAATGTAACATTAAAAGCTACTAATAGCTCCGATGCAAAAGGAATACATTTTCAGAACACCAAGGCAGCTCACCCTTTGTGGATGAGACTTACACCATCTAGTGGGTTCAGAAGGCATGTGCTTTAAACTGCTGAGCAAATTCCTCATGCAAGGAAACCCATTCATCCCTGATCAAAAAGCTTCATATTCCTGACAAGGGTCCCGACGACTCTGAGCTCCTTTGGGAAGCACAGGGCACAAGGCAGATCCACACTTGGAATGGGAGAGTGGATGACGCACACACACAGGGAATATCGCGAGTCTGCGGCTAACCCAGCCCCTCCACCTCAGACCAGCTAGTGCCCATTAACAGGATCTGCCTTCAAACATTTAGAACAGAGATGAGGAAACTCAATCTAGGCTCAGATTCCTCTGTTCAACACTTGACATCTCCCCACTAACCACTGACCTAAGGAACTAGTGACTCGACATCTAACTCCATTAATCAATCAAGATCAGACATGGAATGAAAGCCAGTTGAAGACTGGAGCTTTCTACTCCCCAGTTTAAGATGGGAAAACGGGGGTTTGGATTAACACAAAAACAAGGCAACAGGATAATCCCAACCTGGTGAGACCCCTGCATTCGGGTTTACACTCCAAGTCATTAATCCCAGGCTATTTACAATCGATGAAGATCTCCTTACGCCTTTGAGGACCTACAACTCATCATGCAGAACAGCCTTTACAATTTGGAAGTTTGCTGAACTGAGGTTTGAAGACCCCTAGGGCAGTGGGACCACCAAACTGAGTGCCTCCTCACCCAGAGTAAAGAACCTTTGATTTACAGGTCACAGGCATTAAAAAAAAAAGCAAAGTGACGAACATGTTTCAGAAGTCGGTTTATTCAAAGGAATAGGTATAGTATTTATACATACTAGCGAACAAGACCCTAAAAACATTTAGTAAGGTTATTTACATATCAGAAGGATCACAAATCACTTCGGTATCCCAAAATGCAAACAAGAAATAAAAACATGAACTTTACATTTATGGTAAAAAGAACAGAGGAAAAGCATTCTGGGAACAGCAAGTACAGGGTTAGGGTTACGGACTGCACATTGATACTGGAGCAGGTTGAAAGCCAGTAACAAGTGGATGATTAATATTTTCTGCAATATGGCCTTTTCCTCCACCAGACATCCAACTTTCCCAATACTAGCCAAAGAATTTCAAACAAGTGACTGATCAGCTTGGTCACAGGACACTAAAGGTGTCATTTAAATGGTCTGAGGTCATGGGAGCAACAGGAAAACTATGCTAGGAATAAAAATGCCAGAAAGCCAAGTTATTATTCAACTAAAAAGTCCTTAATACAGATAAAGTTCTTTAAAGTTACTGATGGCCAGATTTAAGGGCCTTATGTTGGCCTGGAGTCTCAGCTTGCATCAAGTAGCTCATCACTTCACACACGGAATCGGTCCGAGAAATTGGGAGACTGAGGAACTGTGAGCGAAACCTCGCTTTTCTTCAACTCCAATGGCTTGTAACGTCTGACTGGCTGAGCTTTGTGCACCTGTAAGAGTGCAAAACGAAACCAGGTCAAGGCACAAAGGAATATGATGGGCAACCATAGCAGTGCTTTTTACACAGATCGCAGGGTACATTTGAGTTTTCCACTTAAGGCTAAAACAGTTAGTTTTGTCAGGCTGATTCTTTTAAACTACAAGGGCTAACAGCAGGTTAAATTTAAAGACAAAAATCAAAATGCAAGTTAAAAAAATGTAGCACCAACAAATTTCGCAGACCTTCCATGCTGTAAAACAACTGAAAGACTACCAGATGCAGGAAAAAGTCGGGGCACCAAGGAGCTGAAAACGCCTACCTGCTCCTGGCGGAGTCTGGATATCTCCTCCTTTGCCTTCTCCTCCTGCTCCCTCCTCTCCTCCTCTTCCTTCAGCGCCCTTTGCCTCTCTTTCTCTGCGACAATGTGATCAAACTCCATCCGTTCTTTCGCCCGCCGCTCCGTAGACAACTGAAACCCCTCTGTCACTACGGAATTAGAAAGGGCCTCTAAGTATAGAAAGAAAATGGGGGGAAAAAAATGGGAAAGTAAAACCGAACCCCAAAACAAGCCAGGAAAAGTGTGCAGCTGAAATAGTTCACCATCTTGCATGTTGACAGCAGCACTGCTTTTCTTAATAGTTGTGAGATGCACGTGTATCAGTGCAACAATGAGAAATACTTGAGCTCTTGTGCATTCAAACCGCCCTTACCCAGCTGAAAACAGGTTTCACAAAAATCTCTACAATACCTGTAGTTGGTCTGTTCTCCTTTTTGGGAACGAACGGCTCCTTGTGGGTGACGGTGTTGGGACGCGCCCTGAAGGAGGCAGCCTCAGCCTGCTGCCTCAACTCTTCCTTAAGCTGCAAAAGAAAGGTCAAGCTTTTTCAGCAACAGAGGAGCCCAGATTCTGGGAGGCAGGCAGGCGTCACGGCATAAAAATAAGACATCGGACACTCAAGTTCAAAAGAGCAACCAAACAGCACAGGCTAGTTTAACACTATCCTGACAGATCCCAAAAGCGGAAGACTCAGACGTTCACGACGACTTCGAAAGGCTCACCGCTTGCTCCCAGTGTTCAGTCTTCTTGGCGCCTCGCTCATCGATGAGCAGTTTGAAAGGCTGCACCTTGGTGGCTTCAGCCACTTTCTTCTCGGGCAGGTGGACTTCACTGAAGTCAGGCAGTGGCTGAGCTTTGAAGTTGGGAACCTTAAAAATAAAGTTGTGTGCATGGGGGTGAATTAAAACGGCTGCTGTGTTTTACAGAAAACAGTTTGAATCGTGAGGAGTTTCACTAACACGGGTTTCTGAGCAAGCTAGAATACTGAACGTGAAAGGGGAGCAGTTTCAGCTGTCCATTAGAAAGGGTCACAAGGCTGGGAAAAAAAGAAAACAGTTCAAAATAGTTACCTCCTCATGGCGAAGTTCCTCTAACTTCTTTTCTTTGAGAGCCAGTCTCTCCCGCTCTCTGGCATCAAATGAAAACGGACACACTTCTACATGTTTATTTTCCAGGGGTTTAGGTTGGAAAGGAAGTCCAAAGTGTGGCATTGGATGGGCCTTAATCACAGGACACTCCTTTTCCTGGAACGACAGATGCATTTTAATAAAAACTCTAAAACTGCTACTTGAACAGTTGAACTATAAATGAGAACAATAACATACCTCCTCCTTCTTGGTCTCGATGCGGACCCTGTTCTTCAGTGCAAAAGCTGGAGACTGTGGTACCGTTGGGGGCAAGTGCTTCTTCTCAGGCACACCCTGTTATACAGGAAAGAGGAAAAAGGTTAAAAGAGAAACTGATGTCCAGCTGGAGCTCTCAGGTGACTAAACTGGTACTGATGTCCCCAGCTCAGGTTGGTATCCCCCCAGTGATGAGACATGATCAGCTGCACACTGCTAGGGTAGAGCTGGGACTGATTGGCCAGGGCAGCGTTCCAGCTCAGGATGATGTCACTGGGAAACACCGTTTACACTAACAGGTGAGACAGTGCCAAGTCTATAGCTCAGACGAATAATGTCTCCACATCAGCACAGGAGTGGGAGCCATAATGTTGAGGAATACACAACTGGTGCTTTCTAAATAGTTTGTGAAGGAAAAGCATAAGATTTAAACTCAAAACTGTAGTACATCTGTATCACAAGACACCAGCAAGTCTTCTGAACAGACTTATTTAGAATTAAAACCTTGTTAGCAGCCATTGCAAATATTAGAAATATGAGATTCTGCAATGCATATTAATGACATGCAAAGCAACATGGGTTTTAATTAAATGTACAGCAAATTGAGCTTTTTCATTACAATAGGAAGACAGAATACCTGGCAACTAAACACTGATTCTTCAGTCATCAGTAAAACCTTGAACCATTTGTACCGATTCTACATGCAAAAACATTAGACTCAAGATTCACCAAGATTAAGCCAGGGTGAAAGGGTAACGTACCACAACATCTTCAAGTATCTTCACAGGCAGTGGTCTTGAATGGAAAGTATACTCGTCCTGGGCCTCTGGCTTCTTGCTGGCCTCCCTCTCCTGCAGCCTCTTCTCGATCTCCAGGTCGAAGCCGATGGGCTGGGTGGATTCCTTCACAGGAGGCTTCTTCGGCACAAGAGCTCCATCCAGGACTTTGCGATTCAGCTCCAGTGCTTTAAACTTGAACCTGAGAGAACATGGAACAAGAAGAAATGAAGGATGGAGAACAAGCTTGACCTAACAAAAACCAGAAAGAAGCCGACTGGCTTTTTGGCACACTAAAAGCCATATAAAATGGAACACCTTTAAGATGGTTCAAACGTAACCTCATCTGTACCTTTTGGACTTCAGCTGTAAACATCCATATTCGTAAAAGCAAATTCACAGCTCATCATGACACTTCGCTAAAAGGGCGACCATTTTTGTCACACAAATACATACTGCTGAAGCTGCTCTATCTCTTCAGCCTCAATCTCAGCAGTGCTCTTCACGAACAATGGCCGGGTCCGCTTCCTGGTCAGCAGCTGGGGCGTCTTGGGATCGGTTATCTTTAGTTTGATATTCTTCACAGGCGAGGGACCTGAAAGCAAAATAAACTCTCCATCACTCAAAGACTGACATGCCTGGAAACACGTTCAACACATGACATCAGTAAAACAAGTTTTTACAAAATGACTAATACATGGGTGTAAAATTCTCAGAATACACACTATTGAATATATTTATATATAAAACTACAAAAAACAGACTTGTTTTAGAAATCAAAATTCCTTTGAGCACACACCCATTTACAGACGGGTAAGGATCAGTCCGATTCCTTCATGATTAAATGAAACATCCTATACTGCGAGAAGCGCTAAATAGCCATACACCAAAGCCACATTACCCTTCTCTTCCTTCTGTCGGCTCCGCAGGTGATACCTGGCAGGAGTGCGTTTCTGAAACTGCTCGATCTGTTGCGCCATGGGGACATAGGCCGTTTCCTCAAACTTCCTTTTTGTGCCGCTGGACAGGTTGAAAGGCTTGGGAATGGTGTGGCCTTTTGAAACCTTCGCCTGAAACACAACATTTGCATCCTCACAAACAAGAAGTAAATCTTACATAGGACCCTGAAAGAGCCGGGAGGAGTTTCCTACGGGCGTGCAAACCATGAGAAGAAAGAAAAGGTACACACAGGCGAAGGTGGGTGCTTCCGAAGTTGGGCCGCAAAATCCACCTCTTTGTAGCTCGTGTCTGATTGGTGGTCGCCATGCGGCTTAATCCGGTCATCCGTGCGAAAGTGGAAATCCACGGGAACGGTATGGGGTATTACGGTCTTTTTAGCCGGCTGACCTAAACAAAAAAAAAAAGGAACAATTAAAAGTTTTTTCCCCCCCACGCTGAAAAGAAAAGAAACAACGTTTCGGCTGTGGAGCCTTCTTCGGGTGTGGGGAAGACAGAAAACCGGCAGTTGATAAAGCAGGGGAGAGCAAAAGCCGGGAGCAGGAGGGAAGCAGTTATCAACACTCAGGTCTGTCACTGAGAGAAGGGGGAAGGTGTGATCCTAGTTTCAGAATAGTTTTGGTTTGCTTGAACTTCTAAGAAAGAACCATGAAGCAAAAAAGCAATTTAGAGAACCTAGAAGACTACTAGCAACTGGCTGAAGAGCAGTAGCACAAGACATGTCTCACCAAGGAGGTGATAGAAATAGACTACTTTGAATCAATGCAACTAGAACTCTGAAGCAAGATTTCAGTGACAAAACCTACAGTCTTTCAAACCAATCATTGTTGGTTCAGTTCCATTTTAACAAATTGCTAGCAGACACCCATTCAGACTTAAACAGGAATCCTACTGCACCACATTAACTGCGCTGAGACTCGAAAGTAACTGAACCAAGGGTGATGTGGTGATGGAAGAACTACCATGCTTGGAGTTCATTGGCCAAACCGTTTTTCCCGAGTGGCGTTTGAGAAGTCTGAATAACATTGGCTACATAACATTCTAAAATATTACCAATTTGTCAGAGTTTTAGAGTTTCTTGTTTTCAGAAAGGGGGTCTACAGAGGGGGAGGGGAAGCTATCAAGACTCACTCCCAGCAATGGCAGCCTTGAAGGTGGTCTCATTCTTCTTCCGCTGCTCGGCCACCTCCTTCTGGAGACTGTGGATCTTCTCCAGCTCCTGCTGCTCTGTGCTTTTAAACTTGGCCAACGAGTTGCTTCTCCTTCAAGCATGAAGAAAAAGCAGGATGCTCTGAATTCCGTGGCAGTTTCTCACAGCCTCAGTCCAGTTATTACATAAAAGCAAACTTTACAAGAAAACTCTGAACCCCAGATGGGCCTTAAATGCTTTTGCAATATGAATTAGGAACTTTTCGCACGTCTAACTTGCAAATCACTTACTTGAGCACAGTTGGTGTGGTCGATCGTAATCTGCCTTTAGTTTGGGACTCATTAGCCCACCTGCTGGTTTCTGAAATCGCCTCTTCCCGAGTAGTATGCTTTGCACTCCTATTAAAATTAAAGAAAACTGTCAGTCATTTCCACATTCATTCGGGCACAAATCAAGTATCCCAGGGTGTAATACATTTGAAAAGCTAAACCCTTAGAAAAAGTGAACAACAGAGTGCTCTAACTCCCAGCGTTACCACTGTACACCCTAGTGTGACGAAGGCAAAAGTGAATTACCTTTTTATTCGATGAGGCACATTTGCTCTTGACAGCTTAGGTAGATTTAAATCTCTGCTAGAAGTTGAGCAAAAATGCAACCCAAAGTTTTAACGGACAACCACTACACAAGTTAAAAAGATTTTTTAGGATCTTCAAACAAAGGAAAAACTACACATGCATTATTAACTAAGAAAAAAATATAGGTTGTCCAGAGGACTCTTTTCAGAAGTGACCAGGCCCACCTTTGCTCAGCTTCCTGAATCAGGCTATAAGGTGGTAATGTTGCCATTAAAAACGTATATGGTGCATGCAGCCTTGAATTAAATTATTGCAAGCAGTCTCTCTTTATTGCCTCTGCCCAATTACCTACGTGTCTCTCTGCCTTTGCCTGCCTAATCGATGGATTTCCATCCAACACTGAACGTTCAAACACAAGGGCACAACATGCGCTCAGTCTGCCTTGTTTTACTCTGGTGTGGAATTAGTTTACCTCTATCTAGCTCTTGGTTATGGCTGATAAGTGCAAAAAGCATAATGCAAGGATGATCAACCAGGTGGGCCGAATTACTCCTCTCAACAAAGCTGTGATAGAGAATACAGAATTCACGTGCCTCTGGTTACGCCAGCCACTTGGGAATATCATTAGAAATCACGTACAAGTTGGGGGTTATGAATAATCATTTCACTTACTTACTAAACTGCTCGGTCAATTGCTGATTTTTACCAGTTTCATAACATTATATTTATACCTGTTGTCAGTAATGAGATTTTATACATTAAAACATCATTTGCTAGAACTCAAAGTTAAATTACTGCTACATGCTATACGGCACAGATCAACAAGAACGAAAATCCAGGCATCGTTGAGTTCCTTTGAGATTACCTTTTTCTGAGTTTTTTAACAGGAGGGTCTCCTGCATTAGCAACAGTGGCTGCTGCACTTCTCCTCTTTTCCTCACGAATTTTGGCCATTTGCTTCCGCTGGCTTTCCATCTTCTGCTGGCTGGACAATCTTTTAGAAACTCTAAACAGGTGAGGGACAGAGCAGTCAACGCCAACAAGAAAGTTTAAAAAAGCGTTTTCCTGAATTCAGAGTTTTTTTTTCCTGCTCTTGGTGGACAGTGCACAGTGATCTGTGATTTCCCAGCATGTGGAACTCTGAGAAGCTATCGGCCAACTAAAAATTCACCAGCTCTTGGGGAGATCCATACCACCCGTGAACGAAGTGGCACTCAGATCAGCAATTTCCAAAACCGGAAAGCACAGTCCAACAGAACAGGACAAGACCGTGCATTTCTCCCCCATCCCATTTTTAAATTCCAGCATGTAAGACTGTCTGACAGAGGCTCCTCCTACCTCCTGGGCTGTGCTGGAAGAGCCTTTCTCTGAGGCTGGCTGTCTGTAGATGGCCAGTGGCTCCAGGAGGTCACCAGGTTTGAAGGAACAGCAGGAGCAGATGGTTTCTCTCCTTCGGCGCCGCACTCTGAAAGGGGACATCACCCAGAAAGCTGGAATAGCTTGCCCTGAAGTTGCTTTACCAAGAGGAAAATGACCTTGCTTTCACTTAAGGATGTTAAGGTAGTGACAAATAAACATGCTTGCCTGTCCCGCGATTGGCATCTTGCACCATTGGTAAAACAAAGGCTTTGGGCACATCGGTCTTCGCTTCTCCCTTAACCTTAAACGGAGTGGTATGCAAATCCATCGTCTTGGACTCTGGCTCGGCTATCTGGTCTGAAAGCAATAACAGATGTTTCAGGCAACAAAAGGCTACCAAGGTCCTCCAAGAACTGTAAAGGCCGGCAAGCCCAGATATAACCAGCTTAAGAGGAAAGAGGAGGGTGTGGTGATTTTTTTTTATCATATTGGTATAAGTACCACAGAGGGATAAAGAAAACGCGAAAAGCCCGAGACGGTCTTACCGAACCAGTGATCTGCATTGTCCTCCCTGTCCAGGGACTTGAAGTCAATCACGACCGAAGGCGCGTCAAACTCATAATCGGCCGTCGACACCTCCTGCTGCATGTCCATCTCTCCGCCGTGCCGAGCTCCTCTGTCCCTACTGGGGGGAAAAAAGTTTTAAAATCGATAAAACCTTACACTCCGAGCGCAGCACCTGCCCCCCTTCCTTTCCCGACTGATTTTTTTTATCCCTACAGCGGTGGATAGTGTCCAGCGGTATTGGACACTATCCAATCGTAACCCTGGAATATTACAGTATTTATAAGTATTTAAAGGGGGGCAGGGGGCTCACTTTGCAGATGGGAAAAGTCCTTCTTCCGGTGGAGGGACAGACGCACTGCGAGCGGATTGGAGACGCGCAATTTCAAAGTTTTGACCGAACCGCCTCCCGACGCCCAGACAACACCAAGTACGTTTTGCTCTCTCCTTTCACCTGACTGAATTTTGGGGGTGACTTCTTTTTTTTTAAAAAAAAATCAAGGTAGAAGCCCATCGGGGTTTACCTAACCCATGTTTGAGCTGAAGATTCATCCTACACGCTTAGAGTCCGATCAGAGGGGGTCTACTTTGAAGCGATCACGGGCAGGAAAAAAAAACACACACATATATATATATATCTATCTATCTATCTGCATGAAGCGTTACTTGTGTCCTATCCTATTTATTTGGGGATAGCAGATGGAAAAAGGCGATGTCCACCTTAGACGACGACGCTAACTGAAGCAAATCCAGACGCTGTCGTTAAGGTGAACCTGTGGCTATTCTTACACAGAATCATTTATTTTTCAATACTTCAGCAGTACCTCCCCTCCCAAGAGATTACATAACTTAACAGAAACAATCCATCCAACACCCCCAGCAAAAAATAAAAACCCAAAACAGTACCGCTCAGGTCCGACGCAACTCGGCGTCTAGGCCAAACAACAAAGCAGCCCAAACTACTCACTTCAGCCACAAAACCAGCAAGGTACGTCGACTCGCATAAAAGATATGCATTATAAATGCACGATTACATACCTGTTCCAAAGTTTCTTCTCTGATGAGTAAGAAATCCACTGTATTTAAAGAAAAGTTATAACTCTCCCCCCGTCCCTAATACTTGCTCTGCAGAAAATGTCTGTCTGCTAACACCTCCCCTAGCGCCGTTATCATTTGAAATCCGTCCCTTTCCAAACTGGCCAATCAGCAGGCGACTCGCAGCCTCGGCGCATTTCTATTGGCGAAGAGGTCGAAATCGTTCAGGTAGGCTTGAGCGCTCATGGGAAATGTAGTCTTTTCATGCCACGTACTACCGACGTAAAACAAGAAAAAACTACAACACGCATTGATCTAGGGAGCGTCATGATGATGTGTTGATAACCATTTCGTGGAAGAGTTTTGGTCAAACGTGCAGGATGTGGAATTAAGGGGGATCTAAAATGTACATAAATAAGCTATATAAGACATGTAGCCCAGTTTGTCGATACTTGAAAAAAGCTTGTCCAGCCCTTTCTAACGAGTTATACAAAATTGTATTGATGGACGAGCAAGATAAGAGCAAAACTGTGGAGTGTCCGCTTCAGAACCTCTAGATTCATATGCTCGATTTACATTTTAGAAAAGAACAAGCAGATTGTTAATTCCACAGTGAAAAATAGAAGAAACCCTTCTTCCAATTTCAGGGAAAATATATAGAAGGAAACAAAATTAGGAAGTCGAATCTAATCTAGGAATTGCAGTTCTTCACCAATAGTGTTATACAGTATATTCCGAGGATTAAAATAATATCCTTCACCGACGGTCTGAAAGTCCCGCACTCCTTTCTGTCTGGAACAGAGCACATACTCATGGGGAACCTGACGCACGGATTAGAAATCCTAAAGGCTGTAAATGAAAAAGCCAAACCAGCGAACTACTTCAAAATGAACGTTTAAAAAACACGATCCAGGGGACAAAAGTGTACGCTATGGTGGAAGTGCATTTAAAACTGAGAGCAGGAGGAACTTCTTAAAACACAGCGGTTTGTAAGATCGTGGAACGGGCTACCCAGCCATATTGTTGAAGCCGATACCTTGACTGCCCTCAAGACGATGACATGTTTGGATCAGTGTGCTATTAAATATCCAATAGGCTCTTCCCTTTTGTAAATGTTCTCATGCGGTCATATCAAATACATACTCAACTGCACACACGCACATATATATATACACATGTACCCTCTGACCGTTTTAAGATCGGACAGCTCAGAAGAGATTGTGTCTGTCCAGCAATCGTATGTATTGCTCCTCGCTCTTAAAAGCCAAGAAGAAAACCGTTTCAGAGAACATGTCAGAGCATGAGACTCAGAGATTCCAAGCAGACAGTTTAAACGAGACACAAGAGGAGGCTATTCGGTATATCTTGCTCGTCTGGCTTGCTAGTTTAACGCAAATTCAGGAAAGGAGTTCGTGCTGTTCTGGTGCTTTACGAAAAGATCTCTGGTGTAACAGACGCATTTAATGTGAAAACAATCAAGGACAACCCGGGTGTATTTTCGTCATCTCGTATTGTTTTGTATTGTAGGACATCATGTCTTATATTGTGTTATGCTGAATACGAACTAGATTTTATAAACATGTTGTTACATCGCACGCTACTTTAACTGTTGTACAGTTTTATCGTTCAGCAGATAGATAAAGTTAACTATAGGATGAAAAAAAAAACGAACAAAAGTGTTAATTCGCTACTGTTTTTATCCAGATTTGTCACCCATCACTAAGGACATATCTGAAATATCGGTGACTTATGATTATGATTATTTTCATGACCTGTACGGAACAGAGGGATGTATTTTGGGGCGACGTGGGAGTATTCACCGTGCCTGCAGTGGTAGCTCCCCCCAGCGGCCACGGTGAGGCGCTGTGTCTTTAACAAAACGGGGGAGTGGGAGCAGTGTGGTTCGTCACTAGAGGAAACAAACGTTACCATAGAGATATTTTAAAGCGTTTCATCGTTTCTCACTCCCTGTGTTGGTTTAAAGATGAAAACCAGTCCGGCCGAGGGCGTTACAACCTCTTCCTGTTCTTTAATCAGGTCAGATTTAAATACATTATTTCAGACGTCGTGACTGAACACGCTTACTGTGCTTTGCAGGGGTTGGTAAGGGACCTGCCTTGATTAGCTAACGAAAACACTGCTGCGACATAAGAATGATAACGTTGTGTAAATGCGGGATTTCTTTTTTTTCCCCCTCCCGAAAACGTGCATTACAAATTGCAAGCCAGTGTGCACAAGACCGAGGTAAAAAAAAAAGCATGACGTCCCGTCGTTACTCGAGCAGGGTTGGTCTAAAAAGTGTCATTTTACATCCCAAAGGCGGAATATCCTGCAGAAGGAAAATTGTAGTGCGCAAAGAGGCTCGGGCTGGCCTCTGGATCTCGAGTGGGGTTGTGGAAATGAGTAAAATGTCGGATCCTGGTCCGTATTATTGATTAGTGTTAAGCGACCATGATTTATGAAGGGTACTTTCAGTTAAAACGAATGGGGTAGGTAGTGCTATGTGCGAGTGCTAAATTGTGGTCTTCTTCAATCAGAGGTGGTTTGTGTGTGGCTGGACTACGTTGGCGCTGACGGTTAATTAGAAATGGGCTCCCTGCCTCTTCTGCACACGGGCTTATAATCATGTTGAATCTGCAAAGGTAAATTGAGGATCTTAAAACAACAGAGTAACGGGGAATGGGACGGAATTTTTCCGGCTCACCGTGGAGGGCCGATTTTAATTCGTTGCGGGTAGTCATTAACCACTTTAATGTGGGTTACAGTGGTTAGTGGTGTGTGATTGGTGCACTGTCTCCTAAAATGGATTACTCACCTGGGTTGGTCCGCCTGAAAATAGGCCAGTGCAGTCGTTTAATTGTTGGAAACCAAACCAAAGTTATGTACAGTTCATATGCACTCGTAACCGTCGCGGTTTTTTGTTGTTGTTGTTGTTGTTGCTTTGAGCAATGTGTAGTATTGATTTACAAAGATGTATAGTTTTATTGACGTAATTGTGCCTCATGCGGGGGGTGTGCGCGCCTCTAACTGTGCAATTACGGTAGGAAGGACGTAATGGCCCCGCCCCCTGTCCCAGGCGAGGGGGCGGGGCCGTGAGCGCCGTGCATTGGCTAATAGGTTCTGCTTTGCTCCTGTGCTGCAGGGTTTGACAGCGTGCAGTGACTCAGGAAGCCCAGCTCGATTGACTGGATAGGGACGAGCCAGCGGTATTGCCACCAACGCAAACAACGCAGGGCTTTTATTTCCCGAGGTGAGTGTCACCCCAAAACCTTCTCAGGTCCGTCGTAGCCTTAGGCTGGGTTTTTATGGAGAATGTTTCACTTTGCTCCGTTTGCGAGGCATTGAAACACCGAAGCCGAGGAGAATCCGTAGTTCGACAGTGGATTACGAGATACGTGTTTGTTTTATTTTCTGCTTGGGTTTTTTATTTTTTCCGATGAGCAAAAAAAGTGCTCTTCAGCAGGTTGCAGAAAGCAAACGGCATTCTTGTCTGTTTTTGGCGTGCGCTATGAGCCCCGACACTGATGTTGATCTTTTTCAGGGCGTGTTTGAGTAAATAAAATAGTTAGCAATTGCTTCCGATTGTGTGTGTGTGTGTGGGGGGGGGGGGTAGGCTGCTTGTCGGTATTTCGCTCCGGTGGGAAGAGCAGCTCGCAGGGGGAGACCCGCAGGCGAACCCTAGGATCCCTAAATGTCAGCCTTCTCCCGTCTGAAATGTCGAGCCTGTCTTTTGTCTCATTTATCTGCAGACGGTACCGCACAAATCACAGTCACACCTACTGTATGTGGCCGGGGAATCCGGCAAAGATCGTCTGGCCGCGATAACGCATTTTTATGAAAATCTATCTCGGGAGCCGTGGCCCTTAACATCGGGCTTTTAAATGAGCTTTCGTGTAGGAAGTTGCCGTTATCGTAGCCGTTAAAATACCAGTCCAAATGCCAGGATTAACATAGGAAAGGTTAGGTTTTAGATACTCTGACCTTTTGCTAGGCGCCTCTGATAACCTGGATGAGGTCAGACGACATGGAGAATAATAACCGTTTTTATCATCATTTCAGTCTTAATGTGTATTTGTCAGACCGAGGAACATTTTTCTGCGTCGGAAAAACGTTTATTCCGGTTTAGAAACATAAATGGCTGTGTTGTTTGTTATGGAGGGAATGTTATGTGTGTAAGATTACTAGGTAATAGCAAACTGTGTGATTATATTATATGTTTGTGTTATTCACATTGTTCAGCCTGTGAATAGGTTTATTTTTTGTGTCCGTGTGTACAGAAACACTTGACACTAGAAATGGGAAAGAAGACACCCTGGTTTGAAGAGGTTTCCCTGGCTAGGGGTTTAATTTGTGATGTCTCAGTTCCCTGTGGTTGAAGGCAGCAGAAATACTTGTACTTTATCTGAGCATCTTGAGCAGTTCTGGACAGGGGCATTGGCAGCTCTTTGCTGGCATCGGGGAATCAAGGAGTCAGGTAACTGGAGAGGTCATCACTGACCTCTGACCCCTCCTCCCCAGCCTGCCCCTGAGTGTGGTGGTGGTGGGCGCGTCTTGATTTGTGCCTCAATATGGTCACTTGAGTTGGTCTTTGCGGGGGTCACTCGAGAAACCCTTGCCTGCCTGCCTGTGTCAGTGGTCATCTCTCCCTGCAGGGCTGTTCATTGAATTCCGGTCAGTTTAATTTCTGAAGGGTTTTGGTGCCACAGAGAAGATGAGCAGTGGCGCTGTGATAGGACGTGGTGTAGAGCCGTCAGACATTCTCCTGCCATGTCCTGGACAATTAATGAACGCTGTCAGACAGTAACGGACATCTGATTGTTTTCATGCTTTAATTAGCGTGATCCCTACACCAACCCTGTAGCTTATAATGAGCCCCCATATTGGAGCTTGGAAAAAAAACAGACTCTGGTTGCCAAGTTGTTTTTAATGCTTTCTGGTGGCCATGTTTCTAACGAGGTAGTGCATGAATTTGAGATGATCGGTCTTTTTGCTTTTGCATGCCGTGATTAACGGAAAATGTGCTTCATCTGTGCCACATGCTCCTTGTGTCAGGTCCTGACGGATTTCAGAATGCCATTTTTTTTTCTCATTCCGAAAGGACAGACCGTCAGCCGGCAGCAAAGAGATTGCAGCGTCCAGGCAAGGGAACTTGGTAATCCCTTGTGTCCAGAATGGGTTTTGTGGCGTGAAGCAGGCAGAGACGAGCAGACAAGATGTCGTACAGCAACAGAGACCTTGTCGTCTACTACATCAACTATAAACTCTCGCAGAAGAATTACTCCTGGGACCAGTTCAGCCTGGAGGGCAGGACCGGAGGCGCTGGGGCGGTGGGTTCGGGGAGCCCGAACGCAGAGGAGCGCGTGAACGGCGCGGCCAATGGCGGGGGTGGCCCTGTGTCGCGCCAGCCCCCCCAGGGGATCGAGGCGGTGCAGGAGGCGCTGCGTGACTCCGCCAACGAGTTTGAGCTCCGCTACGGCCGGGCGTTCAGCGACCTGTCCTCCCAGCTCCACATCACGCCCGCCACCGCCTACCAGAGCTTCGAGCACGTCATGGACGAGGTCTTCCGGGACGGGGTGAACTGGGGGCGCATCGTGGGGCTCTTCGCTTTCGGGGGTGCGCTGTGCGTGGAGTGCGTGGAGAAGGAGATGAGCAACCTGGTGAGCCGCATAGCCGAGTGGATGACCGTCTACCTGGACAACAACATTCAGCCCTGGATCCAGAGTCAGGGAGGATGGGTGAGTGCAGTTCCCCTGCCCCTCCACACAGGGGCGCCCCAGCTGGAGATGATCCGGGTCTAGGACCGCGTGTGTTTGCATGGGGGATGTTTTTGAGTTTGTGCTTAATTTTTTAATTTGATATTCACACAACCTTCCAGCCACAGGCGTAGATCTTTAGCCACAGTGCTACCGCTCCGTACAGGTGCAGACAGGTGCATTTGAGCTCAGTAGGTGGCAGCTGGCTTTCCTCTTGATGAATAGGGGTGAGAGCAACTGAAGCTGTTTGTCGGGCATTGGCAAACTCATTTGGACCCGAGTCTGGTATTGGCCCACACTGCTGCATCGCCCCCCCCTCTGTTTATACCCGTGATGTTTCATGTGGTTGTCTGCTGAGTCCGCTCTTGATGGTACCTGGTGCTTCTTTCTTTCTGTCTTTCTCATTCTCTATAGCTTTAAGTCCGATGCATCAGTTTGGCATTGACCAGACTTTTGCGTCTCTGCTTCGTGCACGCCAACAGATGGAGGCAGCCACCAGTGTAGTCTTTCCAATTCAGGAATCAGTTTCAGGGCTGAGCTGTGCCAATGAAAAAGCCTTCAGCTGCCTCGCTGGGCGTCTTCTCATAGATCATCTCTGAAGGGTGTGACAAGTGGCTCAAGCCTTCTGGAGCCAGAGAAAGGGCAGGGATTGACAATGGCCCTCTTTTTGGGTTGGTTTTATTTTTTTTGCTCTTCCACGGACAAGAGATTTTAAAAAATAAATGTTACCAAAGAAAGCAGTTGTTTTCTTCAAGGTTTTGGTCGGCATCTTCCGCGTGTTCCCTCTCTCCCTGGGCTCAGAATTTCCAGGGACCTCTCTCCTGATTGTTAGACGCATACACAAGGTCAGAGCTGTCTACATTCCCCACAAAATATGGGCATGGCACGTCACTGATCAGGCAGTGTGGGCTCCAGACTGAATCCATTAGACTAGCTCAGTTTGAGCTAGAAGGAGGATGGTCTTGGGTGTCATTTCCACTTTATAAGAGCTGCAAGATCTGGGGCTGTCTAAACGCAAAATAGTGCGCAGTGTCCTTTCCTCTTATTTGATTGATCTCCATTCCATTGTGATTGTCAGGGCGGTTTACCTTTCTTTCTTTCTGCTTTGAATATGACTTACTCTTCTGTATACATGCTGAGGAGCTGCATTTAGACAGGCAGGGTCTGGGTTCCAGTCCACTCAGGAAGGTGTTGGTGAAGCTGAATGTTCTTTAAAGCTGAACAGGTGTGTTTTCTCACCACCTTTGCTTCTTACTTTTATGCTTTTTAAAGGCTTTGTGCGGCCCTGTTCTATTTGCGAGTTTCCCTCGGTGGCAATGCCCAATTCAGTTTGGACGACGCTGTAAAAAAAAAAAAGCTAAGGGTTAGAAAAATAGACAGCTGCACTCACGCTGACGCTAATCCACGTTAGGGAAGCATGAACTTTTAAACAAAAAAAGATGGAAGAGCGGTAAAGCAGATGCATGCAATACCGGCTTCACCAGCATCCTTTCGGTGGCGAGGTCTTCAGTACTTCCTCGTCTGTAACAGCTGCCCTTCTGCTGCGGGCTCAGCAGGCAGGAGTAAGATGCATGTTCCCCTTCCCGGAGCAGGAAGATGCCGCCCTTAACACAGGCGCCCGATCCTCCCTTTCAGGGAGAAACGCTGCGAAGTTGCTGGTTTGCTTCAAATTCCGTGGGACGTCTGCCCGTCCTGCAAGTCCACCTGGAGCTGACTGGACCTTTGTGTCCCAGTAGCGGCCACCCCTGGCGGCCCACCTGTCTCCTGGGGGTTTGCTAGCAGCTAATTGATCTGAGGATCCAATGCTGGAAATCGCAGTTTGACTCCAGAAGCGTGACAGTCGCCGGCCTCTGTGCGGCTCGGCGAGAGGTCCCACCCACCTGCGTACTGTGCTGTTGCTGTGAAGCTCTCTCTGAATGAGGCGCGGGCGGGCGGCGGCTGTGCGGAGTCTGAGTGAATGGAAGTGGGAACAGAGCAGACAGCAGTTTCACTTCTCGGAGGGGAATAAGCACAGTTTGTGGTTTTCCCTGCTTCCTCTGTCTCGTCGATTTATTCAATATTTCACTTGGTAGATCCACTCGTTTAGGGTTAGAGCATTTTTTTTTTTGTGTTCGATGGGCCCAGAGTCCCTTAAAGTCACATGACCCAGAGAGAGTACGCTTATGTAACTTCTAAGCTTGAATGAACGTTCTGGTCATGATAGTCTAATGAATGAGACACTGTGACCACCATCTGCACCCAGCAGCATTGATGCAATTGTATTGATAGCTGTTTGACTGAGCTTTTGCTGGAGGCAGCTCTGTCTTTTCATGCTCCTGTTGAACACAAATCGCAGCTTCTGCCTGGAGGTGACTTGTGTGGGGGTGACAAGAACAACGTTTTGGATGTTGTACCGGTCTTCTCCGTTTGGTTTTCCTTTAGAATCGTGGATGTGACGTTCGGGTCTCCGTCTTAAGGCTCACTGAGACCTGTGGTTTGTGAGGGGGCGTCAGAAAGGCAAGAGCAGTGGGCTTTTCTGCAGGTTAACACCTGGCAGCCCACTGGAGCTCAGCAGGGGGGGTGAGCCTGCTCAGTACCTGGATGGGAGACCTCCTGGGAAAGGTTGTTGCTGGAAGAGTAGGACCAGTAGAGGGTCACCCTGAGGTCTGTGTGGGCCCTAATGCCCCAGTATACTGGCGGGGACACTACTCTGTAAAAAAAAAATAAAACAAAATGGAAGACATTAAACTAATGTAAGCGCAAGTTGTGGGGTTATATGGAAACGTCCCTAGACCTCTTTCTTTTCCAAAAGCAGGCCAGTGTTTACGTCTGCTGGGAGAGAGACGTGCCCATTTTGCACGTTTATACTGTTCCTCGTTATGCATTCGGGATCAATTCACTATAAGTCTTAGTGCTGCATGATGACGTGTCTTTAATCAAAAGGTATGTGAGTCTCATCCATCCAGATGCCCAACTGTTTGTAAGCTTTAGCAGATCCCTCGTGCTGACCCTGTAGTTTTGTAATCTCTCATTTTTCGCTAATCAGGTTTTTAAACTTTAGATGTGTGAAGGCCATGAGCTCTCAGCCGCACGACAGCATGAGTCACCCAGGCTGTAGAACTGGCACAGGGAGGTGTGGGCTCTTCAGTCTGTGTGGCACACAGTGCTGTTCATCTCTGCCATCATTCCAGACATCACTGGCTCTTCTCGGGATTAGGAGTGTTGCATGTTACCTCTCGCATTGAACATGTATAAGAGCATTCTCGAATGATAGGAGCCCATTGGCTTGTAGTTAATTGATCCAAGGGTCTCCTATAGCTGTGCCTTGAAGAAAGCCTGGATGTCTGCTTCCACATGGCTGGGTAGATAGCATGTTCCATACTCCCACAACCCTTTGTGTAAAAAAAAAAAAGCGCCTCTTGTTCAGCCCTTGACTGTGTTCTACCCCAAGATATGACCCGGTTTTAAGAAGGGAAGGCAAAACTCCGAGAGGTCTGTCCGTTTGGGATACTGCAGCTCACAGCTGGTGTTGGATTGGATTTCCTGCGGTCTGTGTACAGTCTCCGTCAGTGTGAAGTGGAAAAGAAGGGGTGCTGGGACGAGTTAGATCATCCAGGTTCTAGAGGTCTGCCTAGGCTGTCCCTGCAAAGAAGCCCAGCCCATCTGCACCACAAACTCCCCTCCTGTACGTGTGCATTGGATTTCTGATTCGCGCTGATCTCTCAGGACGTGCACAGTAGAGCAGACGACGCCACACAATGTAGACGGTCCATTACGAAACGGAATTCAGTGGCTCCAGTGACCCCTTCATGGCGGACATCTTTCCCAGGGGGTAACAGTCGACCGTCAGGCCAGTTAATAACTTTGAGAGGGCAGGCAGCAAACCCGATTACAGTGTGTCCCACAGTATCGGCTTCACGGCGGCCGCCGCGGTGCTTCTCCGGTCGATGAGGTCAGAGCCGCGCCGCGCTGCAGAGGCGCTCTACCCCTGGCTCACCCCCAGAGCCTAGCCGGGCCTTCCCGTTCAGAGTGAGGTTCGAATTCCCGGCCTGGGAACCGCGCTCCGGCCCAGTGGGGGTATCGGGTGCCGGAGATCCCATTTGCTCAAGTCGCAGAGAGCGGCTCTGCCCCAGCCCGCTCCCTTGACGCCGGAAACCCGGCCCGTTGACTGGGGGGGGTTGCTGCTCGGGGAAGGGAAGGTTGCGTTAGCAGGAAATGTCTCCGGAATGGGTCTGGAAAGCCACATCCTCAGCAAGAATGTCTCCCCTCCTCCCTCCTGCTTCTACTCACAGACCAGCTGAGCCCATAAAGGAAGTGTGCTGCCTTCCAGGATACCTCCCAAGACCCCAGAACTGAGACCCCGCTGATGTGCTTGGCCCAAAAAAATAAGCAGAAAGTAAGATTTCTGTAACCACAACCAGGAATCTTCTTTGGTAGAAACTCACCGCTTCTAAGCTCTGTTTTGTGATCCTGGGAGGTTTGGTAATACGTTCGCTGTAATTACTCTGTTTTTCTCTGTGTGAAATGTATAGATTTTTGTTGACCCTTGGAAGTACACGTTTTTATCTTATAAATATTTAAAAAGCCCAGACGTCTGAAGTAATTGCTCTCAGGTGGTCTCCGGAAAACCTGATGTTGCTGGAAAGAAATGATGAACTCATGAGTTCTGCCTGTAACAGGAGGCGCACACTGTGTTTGTTTCACTCTTGAAGATGATGCAAGGTAACTGCAGACTGTAGTGCAACGCTAAATTATTCAACTCTTAAATATGATTAATAAGATTTGAAAGCGAAGAGCAAATTATTTTTTATTTATTACTACCCCTGTCCCCAGTTGAGTGTTGGTTCATCATATTTTTTTCATGAACAGTTCAGCCACTTAATTCCTAAGAGGAGGGATGACACATCCTGAATTATAATTATACAGTCCTGTCAATTACTGCATGAATTTTGGATTAATCAGAGGTTTTAGATCTGCATTTGATTAAACCGAGTTGCTGCAGAAAACAGATAGCCTTGTGCTGGTAAACATTAATTATTTGTTTGTGATTGACACTACTTGGTTAATGTTTAAATGGCTTTTTCTGCCCAGGATAGCGCCTGTTGCTGAGGTTCTGCAGGGGAAGGGTTGTTTTTCAGTCAGCTGTACAATCAGGCAGCAGATAGCCAGAGGACAGTTTGGTAGCTCAGTCTTTTTCTTTTAAAAAAAGTCTTCCAAGAATTGCTGATGAACTATTTTCTCTCTGGGGACAGGAGGCCAATTTGGCCAGGTTCACGGTTCTTGTCTCGGCTGATGGTTTAGGTTAAGAAGCATGTGGCCATGCTAATTTGCAGGTAATTTGCTTTTCAGATTGTTGATGTGCGAAGTAGAGAGCTTGTAAGAATTCACCGGTACCTCTCTGCTGTTCGGCACGATGTATTACAGCAAACACCAGAGGGGTTTTACACCAGGTTGGAAGTTTCTTCCCACAAGCTGTCAGATGACTGACGGGTTTTTATCTAACTTGTTGATGCCGCTGCTGTTCTGTTTGTTTTTGGCGAGCGCTTCGAAGGGCCTGCTCTCGGTCCCCCTGGTATCGAACGGGCCGGCGGAGAGCGAGAGGGCGCGGGGGCTCCTGTGGCCCCGCAGGGGAGCCTGCCTCTTGGAGAGCGCCGCCGGCGCAGGCAGGAAGCTGGGGCTCAGCCGTTAGCAGATGGCTTCTGCTGGGGCGCAGGTGTACACCGTTAACCGACCAGCCAGGCAGGTCGAGCAGCGTTTGTTTGTTTTTTTCGTTGTAAATGGTGCGTTTTCGAAGCATGAAGCGGAGAGAGAGATTTTATTTCCTCCTTCCCCTTTCGCCCCCCACCCCCCTCGCCACGAGAGACAGCTGCCGTAGCCTTGCGCCAGCGCCGCCGCGGGACAGCGGGAGTGGTCGTGTCCGGCCTCTTCCCCAGGCCCTTTGCATCCTGGGCCTCCGTACTCCCCCTCCTGTTGGACCAGTTGTAGTTCTCCTGTGAGCGATCGCTATAGCAACCCCACCGAGAGCGTCCCCCGCCTCCGGCCCTCAGGCCCAGTCCTGCCCCTGCCAGTGTCCCGAAGCCGGGCCGACTCACCTGTGCGAGAGGCGGGAGAGACCCTGCCCCCTCCGGTGGGACCGCAACAGGCCCCAGCGCGGCGGCTCTGGCGTGCAGCTCGGGGGCTCATCGCCTTATTCAGCCACCCTTAAGGGCGGCCGAGTCTTTTTGTTTTGTTTTTTTTAAACAAAAACGCCTCTGGGTTCGGGTCTCTCCCTGCACCTCCGGGGCCACACTGGGCCGGGCAGGAAGTTGAGCCACACGGCGTTCATCCTTGGCCCGCGTGACCCAGTCCTCCGGTTTGTCCTCGAATTTTTTTTTCCGTGTTGTTTTTCTTTTGTGGGGAGGGATGACGTTGAGCAACGGAGTCTTGCTGGAAGAGCCGCTGACTCCTCTGCGTCTCCTGCGCCTCCCCCGTACCCTCTGTCCCGATTTCCCAGCCTGCGCTCGGCGTGCGCGCTGGCTCGCTGTCGGCAGGCCTGCCCCTCGCAGGCTCGGTTCTTTTCCCCCTTTTCCTTCGCTGCCCCTACAGGACATCGGACGCGAGGCCGGAAACACGGGGTACAGTTGAGGGAAGAAGCGGGTCAAGCCAACCCCGTCTCCTGCACTCCCCAACTTTTTTTTCCTAACGTTTCAGCGTCAGGTTTGTGAGGGCTGCGTGAAAAGTCGAATAGCTTTGGGACAGGCTGGGAGGGCTCTGGTCCGTTGCTGTCACCAGGCAGTCCCCCTGTGTCTGTGCATCTCTGTGTGTGAGGCCCCGTGAATGGAAGGCTCTGTGTGCTCTGTTAATCGGCTCTGTTCGCTGATAATACAGCGTGCTTCTGTTGTCCGGGCATTGGCGCACTCCCAGAAAGGTAAATATCTCCACCACACTATTCGACAGCATTGATTAAGCAGCCTCGCCCCCCACCCTCCACCCCCCTTTTTTAAATGAAACTCTTTTTTTCCTCCTCACCTCGACATGTCTATCAATCACCCATTTTCTGATCCCATCTTCCAGTTCAGGGAGCCCTTTTTTGCAGAATTCTAATAGAAAAACCTGTCCGATCGCATCGCCCAGTTACTGGGGGGAGCGTGTTGAATCCCAGGTTGCGCTCTTAAGCATTCTGCAGCTGTAAAGTGATATTCCCTGCAGGGGTTCTAATGATGAGACAGTGTTCTTGTCGCTCTTTGTAGAGAATGTGCAACCCTCTTGCAACACGGCATATTGCCTTACAGTGGCCATTAGATTATTTCCTTGCAAAATAAATGTGACGTGCCTTGCTTTGTGTTTGCAGAAAGACGGGCTGGCGATATTGCATAACGCTTCGCGTTGTTCGCCTCCTGCGTGGTGAAAAGAGCCCACTTTAAGGCCGCAAAGGCACTTTTTTTCCCCACGAAGGCGACGGGACCCAGCTCCGCGGTGGGGAAGCAGCCGTGCTCGGCGTCTTGGACGCCCCTCCGTGCTGCAGAGGCGCCGTCAAGTTGCGCCTCCCGGCCCGCAGACTCGCACAGAGCAGCAGCGCTGGAGCTGCAGCTGCTGCGGCAGCCGACGCGTTGCGAGTTATATAACGGCGCTTTCTGTTTTGAGGTCGCAAATCAGCCCAGTCAAGCAGAAGCGATTTTTTTTTCTTCCCCTCCTATTTATAGACGTGCCTGAGCCAGTGGACTGGAAGGCCGGCCTGCAGGTATAAACCCCTGACATGTTGTTGTTTTTCCAGCACTCTCTCGGGGAACAGATGCGGCGATTATTTTATGTGCGAGGTGATGCCCAAGTCCGCGCTCATCAGCGCTGATGGGTTATATAGCGGAGCACCGCTTTAGAGTTCAGCGTTACGAGCTGGTGACCCTGCATTGCAGCGATTTGCAGTTCAAGTCAGGTTCAGGTCCCTTCTCTGCTCGGTCACAGTCGGCTTCGCGTCGGGGGGAAATTCGCTTTGCGGCCCGAGACGTCACGTCTTTTGTTCTTGCGTTGCATTTCAAAATGGTTTGCGTCATGCCGCTCCCGGGGCTCCCGTTTCCGGCCGCGCGAGTTTGCCGGTGGAGCACTTTGCTGAGCCGTCATCAAGCGCGCCCCCCCCGTCCGAAAGCGACCTACCAGGGGCCACCGAGGGCCCGAAGGCTTGCTGAGCCCCCCATGTGCTGTGAGCGGCTGTCCCCCCCGAGCAGTGAGCAGATCCCTGCAGCTGCTTGCTCGTCTCTGTGCAGCTCGTTAGTTCTGCATCACTGATGGAGGTTTTGCGCGTTTTCTTCAATACGGGGTTAATAAGAGATTCCTGGTTTTCAGGAGCGCGTTTATTGCCAGACTTAAAATCTTTTCGAAACAGTCTTTTATTTGGACTCTGTGTCTGTTAAGGGAATGGGCGCTCCATTTCCTGTTGACCATATATCTTCTGCTGCACATCTAACCGCTGGTCTTATTTAATAATGTGCTCTCCTTACGTCCTTATCACTGTTTATTTTTGCACCTACTGTCAAGTGCTGTGAGGTTTGCACCTACTACAAGTGCTGAATAAAATAGTTGGTTGTTATTATTATCGGCTGTAGTGGTGAAAAGGCTACAGGATTTTAACGTCGCTGGCCAGGCATGTCTAGGATTCTCCGGGCAGTAGCGTATGGACAAGGGGTAGGGACAGGAGCAGTCGGTCAGCCCTCTCTCTCTCGGCTGGCCACCTGCGGATGTGATCTGTGAAGGGGGTGCAGGACTTGTCTGTTGCCGAACAGCTATCATCGTGGTGAGGTGTGGAGAAACGGGCTGGAGATTCCCGACTAGGTTAGTCTGAAATGAAGAAAAGCAATGTTAACCGAAAGGAGCTGCAGCAGACGCAAGAGGGACCTTCTGCATCACTTGTTGTAGGGAAGGAAGTGGAACTTTCCCCTCTCTTAACTGACTCACCCTTTCCAGGCAGTGCCAAATGGTTGGTAATCAGCGTAGGTGATTTTTTTTTTGCCTCAGTTTTGTGATCTGGCAATGCTTATGCTTGTGGCAAGTCCAGCTCAACACAAATCAGAATTGTTCAAGAACCCCGTGTTGGCTGGGAAGCATCTGATCTCTTTATTTGTTTTGGTGGGGAGGGGGGTGTTTCTGAAGAATGGCTGGAGCAGTGCCTAGATCCTCAGTCATTCTTGAAACAGCAGCAGAACCTGTTCCTGTAGAGCCAGGAATTCCACAGGCCCCCCCAGGGAAGTGGTGATTCAAGCTCTTGTGATGAGAAGATAAAGCAAAATTAAATATCTGGAAGGGATGTCTTAGTGTGGTGGAGAAAGGTTCCAAACTGAAAGGGAAAACGTCCGTTTCTGTGGCGTTGCGTGCGTTTTTGAGGGTTGCAGGAGGGTGAAATACGCTAGTATTGCAGACGAAAAAGTTGCTCCAAGTTCCCTTCTTCATGAATCAGGTCAAAATATTTCGACCCCAGCCTAGTTCAGCTAATAGATTCCCCAACATGCAAGAGAGACTTTCATCACCTTCTCCACCCCAGATCTCTGTCCTCAGTTCAATCCTGACTCCGTTACCCTGTATGAATGTGGATGTGGGGTGCAGGCTGAACGCCTTCTTCAATAGGGGATCCTGATCTTTTAACAGATGAGCCTATGGCTGACTTTTCTCTTTCAGTTCATCTCAATTAGAAAATTTCTTTGTTTCTGTAATATATACACTTTATAAGAAATATGTATACAAATATTAAGAAACTACCTAAGAAAGAAATATTAAGAAACTGAAAGACTTCAGTTCCTTTCTTTGACGCCTGCAGGAAAACATAAATTAAATGACCCATAAAAACATGAAAGTAAAAAAAACGAGTTGTCACATTTACTGGAAGTTTCGTGTGTTCCGTGTGGGCTGAAGCTCATCTGACTTGCTGGGCTGATGAAAATGGGGTCATGGGTGCATCCCCCGTTTTAGAAGCTGAGAATGGTGGGAGTTTAAAAGAAAGTTTTCTTTACCAGTAATGTAACTTATGCCTTCATTACATAAATGGGCCTCTACATCTGAATAAACCACACTTCTCCTGCACCCTGAGGTTCACAAGAACATTTTACTGTTGTAGACGTTAAGGGCTTTACTAGGAAGCAAAGCAGAGGAAATATGCATGCAGTTTTTCTGCCAGAAAAAAAAATAGTGTTGCAAAAATTGCTGCACGGTTTCTGCAACAGACACCCGTGCTAACAGCCAGTCCTGGTCAGACCTGAGTTTGCCAACCGCACACAGTCGCAAGAGTTTGATTTTGCGTATCGACTCCTGAAGTGTTGCATGTCTGCAGTGCCTGGGTCCTTCACGCTGCGGGCCCCTGCTAGGCCGCGCCTAACTCCCGGACCTGGGTTTGCCTCGTCCTGGGACTGGCAGGCAGTGAAGGCTGGAGCGAATGTTAGAAACTAAACTGCTGCATCATAAAAGAGGGGCTGCAGGCTGCAGGCCACCGAAGGAGGAGAGTCGAGATCCCAGCTGGGGCCTGTGGAGACTTGTCAGCTTGCTGCTGAGGGTGCAGTTTTCCCACGCTGTTGCCCCCTGGGCTCTTTCTGACCCTCCGGGGACGGCGGAGCGTGGCTGGTCTCCTGTGGGGAATTTGGGAGTCAAAGCGAAGACAAAATGGCTGTGCTGGAAGCTTCCGTTGGCAACGGCCTCTTAATACCTATCGCCCCGCTCTGCCTTGTACACCACTACCCACCGATGGTGTCGAACTGTAGCTCGCTGTCTTTGTGATGAACACTCGGTGTTGGCTGGCGGTGGGGACGCAAGCTAAGGGACATAAACACACACACAGCGGGCCGAGGGAGGAATCCGAGGGCGAAGAGTGAAGTTGAAGAAGTCGAAGCAGCTCTTTCCCTCCCTCGGCACAGTGGCGGCTCAGGCAGTAGGTTCAGCATCCCCACCTCCAGCGCTGCACACGCCTCCTTGTGCCTGCTCGCAGGCTGCTTTCTGTCCCCTCTAGCCATGAAGGCCATTCAGGTTTCAGCCCACATAGCGAACTGCAGCTTTTGATGACCCTGACAGTTTAATTACTCCTAAGAGACTCCGGCTGAAGCACCTTACAATAGCCGAATCCGCGAGCCAGCTGGCACAGGTGCGTGTCCCTTTCTTTTCAAATAGCCGTCCTTTTGCGCTGGTTTTTGTTTTGCTGTCCTGGCAGAAGCGCAGCCACGCGGCGCAGTACCCCGACAGTGGAGAGTGGAGCTGCGGACTGGTTCCAGGACGCGTTCAGAAATTAAGTGCAGCTCCCTGGAGCAGCCTTCATTAATCACAGCACAGCGTGTAGAAGCTCCCGGTGCATTAAGAGGCAGTGCTTTAAATCTTTTGCGGTGTCGTGTAACAGACATTTTTTTATAATTTGCTGTCTAGACTGTGTGGATCCTGGAAGTGAGGTGCTTGTGTGAAGGGTCTTATTTCCGCCACTGTGTTCCACAGTCCTTTGGTCAAAGTCAGCTGAGTAACTCATTCCAGATCCCTGTTCTTCTTGCCAGAGTGGCTTGCTTTCTCTGCAGAGGGTTACCGTATTAACCAGCAGTGCCGTGTCTGGATTTTCACTTGCAGAGAAGTGAGAGGGCTGCTTCTGAGCTAGGGAAGGCAATCTCTAACTAAGACAGCGCAGAGAGTGCATCTCACTGCCCTGAAAGGCATTGCATTTTAATGCAATAAACAGAATTAAAACCCAGGGTTCAACACCAAGTCCCAGCTTCATGATGGGATGCTTCGACAGGGGGCGTGCCACAGGCTCTGTTCCTTCCTCGTGATGTGCGGTTCACTGTACCTGTCGACTTGCACGCAGATCAGACATCTTCTAAAGGATGAGCAAGCCTTTTTTTTTATCTGTGTATTTTATAGAAGGGGGAGTCAGGCTTTTATTGAAGAGGGGTGTCCAGTCCTAGGACATGGGGTGTTTCCGTCCCAGTCCTGCTGATAACAAGCTCATAATTGGCTCAATTGGACCAATTTAGCTGCTCCTCCCAGCTCTTCAGGTGCTGCTGCTTGGAAGAGACCTTGAAGCCCTGCAGATACACCCGACCTCTTGGACAGGACACAGTGATCGCTTTCTTGTAATGGAAGAGTTTATTGCCATGTTTACACGTACATTGGAATTCTTATTCGCTTGATCTCTCGGGACATACAGTACAACGGACAATGCCACACGATGTAGACAGTACGTTACAAACAGAATCAGTAATAACAACCAGAACAGTACATATGTTGTGGAGAAGAAGAAATATGTAGTAGTGCAAAAGAAAAACATGATAGTTCGTGCAAACAGTGTATAGTGCAGAGGTGCATTGAGTTCTGAACACTGTATTTAGCTGTTAGGGATGTGCACTGTTTGTTTAGCCTTTGAGTCACTCGCAAATCTTGTGACAGGCCTCCGCCGTCTTCCTCTTCCCCCCCCCAAACAAAGTTTCTGTACATTCTGTCCATTTGCATCATACAGCGTCTGCTCCGCCTGAGGCTTCGCGGGGAGAAGTGAAGAGCAGTAAAGGACGTAGTCGCCATAGTGTCGCCAGCTCTTGAAAAAGCAGAAAAAAATTCTGCTTAATGTGCTCAGGATTTCCCTTCATGACCTCTGGATCTCCAAGCAGATACCAGTTCCCAGGGGCACTCTGAGTACCGTCCTTCAGTGGTCCTCTCGAAAAGAAGGGCAGTCATCTTGAAGTCTGTTGCCGTGAGGGAGTTAACCGAGGAGGTGCGCGTGTCAGGATTTCAGCACGGCTCTGTGAGCGATGTGGTTACTAATGCGGTAATGATATTTACTGGGAGTAGTGGCTCAGCCCATCCCAGTACTGTGAGCGTTGCCATGTGCAACATACCCTCCCAGTCACTTGATTTAAAGACGTACCTCAGGTTGCAATTGCAATATATTCTAGTAACGCTTGACTTGAAGGAGGCTAAAACACAACTGCATCATAACTCCTTCATAAACACTGCGTAACACAATCAAAAAACATGCATTTAAAAAAAACACGTTCCAAATCACAATCCCACGCGAACGGACCAGGACCCGCGTCCTTCTCGGCTTTGATGGGCTCTTCCATCATTCTTACCAGACCGCTCTCTGCCTGGAGTTCCGTTCTCATCTTCAAGCCGAAACTCGCATGATGGATTGGAACAAATAATCAACGTGCTCGTAATGTTATTTGCACAAAAGTTTGTAAAGGATTAGGCCTGTTGTTTTATGGTGTTGTGTGGTGTTTATGAAGGAGTTATGACACTTTTTTTTTGTAAAAGTGACTGGGAAAGTCTTGTGGATCTTTTGGGGAATATTTAATTTCTCCTAATTGACATACAAGTCCAGTGTATGGAGCTCAGCTGCATTTCACCTTGTTTTTTTCCACCTTGCCAGCCATTTGCGACTAGTCATGATATCAGCGGTAGAGGATTCCGTCATCTAAATTCGTGCTGCTGAATCGTGTGATGTGAATTTGTCGCTGCCCCAGGCCTCCTGTAATTGGGTCATTGGCAGTCGGGCTGTGGCAGGAACGGTAGCAGGTCGCTGGTGGCACGTGGGTGACGTGCTAGAACGAATCAGTGTTGGGGTTTGGGCAGGAGCAGGTCTTGCTGTAGAGGAGCAAGAGGACTCTTGACCTTCACTTGCTCAGTTTGTTGGAATGTTCACATGATCTGTTTTTGGGGCGTGAAAAACAGATCTTTTTTTCCCCCTTTCCCAGGTGAAGGGTCATTCTTTTGCCTCTTCTTTAAAATGCGAGGTGAAATCAACGCCAGAAAGGACTCGTACAGTCTTATGAGAACCACTCCTGGGTGCCGTGTGAGCTGTGTATTCTCCTAATTCAGAATTGACCTTCCTTTTACCTCTAGTTTAATACACACCTGAAGAAGGCTCAACAGCCGAAACATTGTTTCACCTGTTTTTTCAGCGTGGAATTAACCTTCACTTGTCCCTGTGTTTTAATGTGTTCTTAATTGGAAGTGTTTTTGGCAATGGGGGATAAAGTGTATTGGTTAGTCGTGGTTAGGCACGTCTTGCACTCGACAGCCTGTGCAAATGCCTTCTCGTGAAGAGGCAGTGCACGCAGGGCATTCAAAAGGCTTTTGTTCTTCTTCTTTTTTAAATGACATCACACTCGCGTTGTGAAAGCGACTTAAGTTTCGTCATTCCAGGGTCAGTGGAATGCATTGTCATCTGTGTCCTCCCTGCAGAAGGGCGAGAATTCTGCTCCCAGACTCGTAGACGCGGTGGAGTGCGAGGAGGATGTGGACGATAGCTGCTCTAAAGCAAGTACCTTTCCTGTTCTCCGTCCCAGCTGCCTCAAAGCCTCCTGGCCTCTCGCTGTGCGAAGTAGTGGAGTGTTCTTCTCGGTCTGGTTCGCTCTACGCAGCCATGGGACCCGGAGCCTCCTGCTCTTAAACCGGACTGTTGGAAGCAGCGTTCTGCATACACATGCTGGCCCCTGGCTGCGTTGAGATCAAAGGATATTCCCAGAGACCTTGTGGGAGAATGGCTGCAGCCTGCTCCTTACTACAGCAGTACTGATGGTAGTGGTTAGCTGGTTAGTGGAGATGCTGAGATTCGGTTTCACACTAGTTTGCACCTCAGTTACATGCCGCTGGGAGAGTCAGAGTTAGCACAGTATGTTCATGGACAGGCTTGGTGCATGACCTGGGTCATTCAGATTTCTCCATGGAAAAATCTGACACATGCTTCCTTCCTCCGCAGTGTAACAGCTTGTTTGCAAGAGGATCGCGTCAATACCCAGTGCATCACCTACTATTACTGATTTATCTGGCTCGTGCTCTTATCCAGAGTGACATCTTGCACACATTTATACAGCTGGCTCTTTTTACTGGAGCACTTCAGATGATGTATACCTTGTTCAAAGGTACAGAAGCCCTCTCTCACCTGGGGTTTGAGCCCACAGCCTTCCTGTACCCTGACCACTGCTCCGCATTACTGCATTTTCAATACAGACAACCCCCCCCAGAAGTCCAGACATAGCCAACCTGGCCTTGCCTCTCTGTCTAATGCAGTACTAAATACCTGTTCTGTATGTCTGCCAGATTAGCTCTAATAAGCGTTTTCTGAATAGAGCTCGCAGACCGTGTCTAATTGGTTTTAAGGCGAACACACTTCCCAGACAGGGAAGGATGTCATTACCTTGGCGAACACACCTCCTTCTATATATAGAACCAGCCACCTGCTTGGCGCTGCAGGATTATGAAGCCAAGACGCACGGTGTCCTGGGACCTGCCCAGCGCCAGGGGCTGCAGCTGGGATCTGCATGGAGCTTGGCTTGGAAGCTGCTGCTGCCCCAGCATACACTCTCCGATCAGGGGGAGAACGAAAAGTCATATTAGGGTCTTGCGTACAGGAAGGAGATCTCTCCGTGAAGAAGCTTTGTGACCAGCAGATAGTGGTCTAGGAAGTGTTCTTTGGCCTTTCAACAGTTCTGATTTGTTGTTCTTGTTACTGTCAGTGTTGTTTCAGAGACGCGCTGCCAACGAAACTGGCGATTTGTTGTCTTAACGATACAGATATGAATGTTTTTTCTGTGATGTGATTGTGCCTGAAGAACGTTAACCTTAATTTAAAAAAAAAGCACCAGTTAAAGATGCTCCTCTGCTCGGGGGGGGGTTTATTGCTGTTTTGCAAATTCCGGCCCTGCTGTTTGTCAGGGATGAACGTGGCTCTTTTCCATCAGAGGTCAGCACACCCCCTGGCACAGTTCAAATTTCCCATGAAACAGCTACAGTCTTCAAAAGAAATGGAACTCAGCGGTTGGGAATGTCAGGGACTTCCTGGGTGGATATGTGGGGGGGGGGGTGATAATTCAGTGCCAAAACTGTTGTTGTTTTTTTACCACAAGGTGCAAGGTTGCATAATTGAGCCTTTTTCTGAAAACGACATTCCATCTCGGTTAATCTTTCACTTTCCAGGGCTGCTTTCCTTTCCACCGCAGCTATAAGGTCCTTTTATATTCCGCTGATAACATTCATGGCTTGGAAACTTCATTTCCAGTGTTTAAACCCACACCTAGACAATGCGTTGTGGTGCCAGAACACAGCCCTGTCCCCCCCCCCCCGCTCTGTTGTGCAGGTTTGCAGTTCTGGGGGTCACGCTTGGCCTGCTTCATATGCCAGCTTCCTGCTTTTTAAGGGCAGCATGGAACTTCTCCGAGTTGCAGGACGTCCAGGGATCTGTTTTTTTTTGTTTGTCATCTTAAAAATACTGGGATTGGGAATTTGGAAATTATCCTTCCAGTTTTCCAGTTAAGGAACAACATTTGAAAAATACTACTGTCATCAAGAAACAGATTGTAATGCAAATGTTAAGTTTTTCTTGGAGAATACACAACTCTCCTTATATATATACATACTGTATATGTCCTTTTATATAGATGCTTCTGCGTGAAAAGTGCTCCCAAACTATATAATGTTTGATTCTAAGGCCGGAAACAAAGCTCATTTTTTCGGAATGGTTATTTGCTGGCTGCTCTTAATGTGGTGCAGTGTTTTTTTTTTATTGGCAGGTTTAGCAGGTGTGGAAAAAAAAAAAAACCTGTGGTTTGAGCCCACTGTAGCTGCAGTGCTCTGCTGGCTGATCCTGTTCAGAGATACAGCTCATCTCGTTTCGAGTTGAGCTGGCATTACAGAGATTATAAGCGTGGACCGAAGGACAGTAAATCATGGGACACCAGTTTCCACTTTTGTGGTCAGGTACCTATTGGAGTGAATTCTGTACTAATAACGTTGTTCGTTTTAACTTAATCTCCTGTGTCCGTGTACGAGCTCTTCTGAAGGTTAAATAATTCTGAAGAAATGGCTTTTTAGAATAAAGAATTGATGGCCACAAAAGAAGGACAAAGTCTGACAAGATTTCCTAGGCTGCTTTTCCAGAGGCTTTTTTTAGGGCTTCTAATAATTAACCAGATGGAGCTCGCTTTAGGCAAGCAATGGGATTGCTTTCTGTGCACTGCTCTTGCCACTAAAATCAGTTTTTTCCAAGTGTGTCCGTGACTCGAATCGGATGTCTTTCCATCTCTGTGCGCAGGGCTGACTTGGGCAGCCTGTGTTTGAGCTGCACCAGGAGGAGGTGTGTTCTTCCCTGCAGCTCCTGCCTGTGTCTGTGGACGTCCTTCATCCAGCCCATGTGAAGATGTTTACGGCTTGGGCAGGTCTGGGCAAGCACAGCGGCAGAGTGAAAGCTGAGCAGCAAGGATAAACAGTTTGTATGCCTGAAAATGAACCTGGCTACACGATAAATCCCTTGGAAAATAAACTGAAAGGGCTTTTATTATTAAAAATCACATGTTCTGCACAGATGTTAATGAAATATTAACAGGCCAAATCTTTTATTTAACATTTTAATTTAGCTTTTGCAATACTGTACACATGAAACTTTGCAGAGTTTATTTTAGCTTTAAATCAATCCAATCATTTTCTAACCACATCTTCCAGGAGTTCAGGGAGCTGGAGCCTATCCCAGCAAGCAATGGATGCAAGGCAAGGTACACCCAGGACGGGACACCAGTCCAATTACAGGACAGGCACACACACACACGCATACCAGGGCCCATTTTTCCAGAAACCAATAAACCTACCGGCATGTCTTTGGAATGTGGGAAGAAAACATCTGGAGGAAAACCACATGAACATGGAGAGAACATACAAACTCCACACAGACAGCACCCAGGACTGGAATTGAACTGAAGGCCCCAGTGTTGTGAGGCAGCAATGCTAACCACTGAGCCACTGTGCCACCCATGCTTATAAAAAAACAACAACTGGATGACTGGTGAAAAGAATAAAGCATGTGGTACTGTATGTACTGTCTTTAGAGCCATGAGTTGCACTGATGACATCAGCAGGGCTGTTATCTCTTCTTTTATCAGTTGGACACATGACTCCTGCGTGTGTGAATGCCATGGGAAAGTGGGTCCTGCTTCAGCCGGCTGTTTTTAAGACAAATCTGACTGAAAGGGAGTGAGCTGTGCTTAGGATTGCTGGGAATGGAAGTCACAAGACATGTGAGTTTTCCACCAGAGAGTCCATTAGTGTGTAGCCCATCTGCATCAAGGCTAGCGTGTTCTATCGGTGCCGGACAGCTGGAAATATCTGCGCTTTTTCCTTTCACAAAATCTGCACCAGGAGCTGTAACGCTCTGGCCTGCAGTATTGCATCATTCTTCTCGATGGTGTTTTGAAGGAAGGTTGGGGATGCCTGCCGATCACGCATGAATGCGGGGCTTGAAATGTTCTGTTCTAGCGTTCTTTGCACAAACGTGCCGCCACCCTGCTGCAGCAGCTCTTTCCTGTGCCTGGTCCGAACAGCCTCTTCTAAACCCCTCCTTCCATCTGCATGACTTGATTGGATTGGTCTTCATTGCTGGAGATGCTATACATCATGCATCCGTGCATATCACAGCTACTGTACACGCGCTTGCAAACACACGTGTGCGAGGACCTTTCCTGTGGGAGAACATGTTGTAACAAGCCTAGTCACTAGGCACTCCGTCCTCCACGCCTTTCGTAGTTTTTATGGCTGTGGTGTGGCGTGGAATCCAAACTGTTGCAATCAAGGTGTAGAGGACCCAGCACCGCACCCTGTCCTGTGCACAGCATTCTTCAGGCACCCTTCCCTGGGAGCTTGTAGTTGTGTGGTGGAATCTGACAGCATGCTCTTCCTGTTTCAGGTTGTTCTCAGTTTCAGTGGGGGGGGCAGGGGACTAAATATAGGCTGGTGAGCATCACAGCAAAGGGCACTGTACAGACTACACTGACACTCATCTAGGAAGGATGTGGTTACCCGGAGCATGGGCACATAAAACATGTATATTATATATAGGCCTGCATGCATAGGCAAAGCTTTTTGAATGCATCACAGTGGAATTATTGTAGCTGGGGAAAACTACGGGGGAGTACTGTGAAATAGGTGTTGAATTCACTGGAAGAGCCAATTGTTTCTGCTCTTTTGTTTCCTGCATACTTTTCTTGTCAAGATTGACCAATCTCTTGTCGTTCAGAGTCGCAAGAATGCGCGGCCCACTACAAGGCGCGCTGCCATCTCTGACAAGCTGAGTCATTGTCTTTTTTAGAGCCGCGACCTGGGGCCGTCGCTAGCGACACTGTTCCGGCAGCCCCTGGGCCGCAGGAGAAGGGCCTGTTCCCCGGCGCTTGGTGTTCCTGGGAGCGAGCTGCTGGCTGGGCTGTGGCTGAGCAGTGGCGTCAGGGCTGTCTGCTGCTGGGCCCGATAGGCACCGCGTTCCACCCTTCGCCTCCTTATCTCTGCCGGCCCGCTGCCCATTTTTCTTAGAAAGCCTTTTTCTTTGCTCGGTTCCTAGTGATCCTGACCTTTTCAGTTCTGAAAAACGCGATCTGTTCTGTACGGTTCCCGACTGCATGCTGATTCCTGTTCAGGGGAGGCAGGTGAAGCACTTGCAGGCTGGATTCACATAGGATCCTCTTTTTAAGCCTGAATGCTGTATACACTGAAATGCTGTATGTACTTTGTTATTTTTGAAGATGATGATAAATACAGTGTATTTACCTTTTTTTGTCTAGTGTATTATCTATATTATTTATAAATACAATTAGTATATCTAACGTAGTTTTAAAAAAACTGTATCTATATTCAGGGCGATGTTTATGTGTATAGTATTCTTGTAGATCTTCTGTACAGTAGAAGGAATAGAGAAATAGCAAATGGGTGAAAGTCTTTGCATTTTTTAAGCCTGGTTATTTAACCAGAAAAAAAAGTCACGAGTCACAAGCATGACCTGAAAAGCAGGGAAAGGGAATGCAGTACGTCTCTCTTTAGGCATGCTCTTAATCAGCAGTCGGCGCTACGCCCCAGTGAGAAGTATTAAAAGCATCTGGGAAATGGGAGATTCAATGCACCTTGACAGCATTGCTTTTCAGCGCTTCGGTTTAAATCCCAGGTCTTCATTTATCACCTGGATATACAGTAGAGTGAACTTAGTATTACAGCCTGTTGGCTTGCGTGTTGGCCATTGAGATTAAAAGTATGGTGGATATATTTGCAGTATGTTGGCCTTTAAAAAAAAAAAAAATCTCTTGTGCACAAACACTTTGAGTCTCTGCTCTCGGACACATCAAACTTGCATGCATTGTGCAGTACCACAGACAGTACATGAGCCTATGCAACGTTTCATGAATACACGAGAAAAGCATAAATCCTGGCTGAAAATCATATAAAAAAAACCTTGAAGCACTTAATTTGTTTCCATTTGGCTTGAGCTGTGAGGCCTGAGATTGCGTTCAGCTTTTCAGTTTGAGATGGTTATCTGCTGTTAAGCAAGCTGTTCCTTGAATTTTCTTCCAGTGTCCTTATCTTGCACTATTTTTGCCTCTTTGCCTTCTTGAGCAGAAGTGACTCATGAGGCTCTGCACAGTGTTGCACCTCGTGTTGCAGGTGGAGTAAGTGCAGGAGCACAGAGTGGTTTGCATGCTGACACACAGCAGGCAGGAAAGTGATAGAGCTGCAGAGCGCAGGGCAGTGGGCAATATGACTCCGGCCATGAGCAGTCTAGGTCTTTCCAGACTAGGGGGTTTGGCGTCGCCACCTGGAGAGTTTGGGAGGCAGTGGCTGCCTTTCCATAGGAGCACCGGTACCCTCGAGGTTGGTGGGAGGTCACAAAAAGTTTAGGACTGGTCAGCGAGGACAATCTTCAGCAAACCCCCCAAGAATGCACATCAGTAGGGCTATTTACATGTGCAAGTGATCATCTTGGGAACGGTCAGGTGCAGCCAGAGTGGGTTCAGAGCAGCCCTGCAGGTAGCAGGAGGCAGTTCCCCAGTGGCACAGCTGTAAGAGATGCAAGCTGACGTCTATAGAGGTCTTGATCGCTCTGTAGAAGGGGGCCAGTACAATAGGCAGAGCAGGGAGCATGGAGAGGCAACACCTAACGCTGCAAACACATAGTGGTGAGGAAGAGGAGGTCCCTACTGGTGGCCAGCAGCCCGAGAATGGGCCAGTCTGTTTTCCATTCAGAGCAGTGGCAGCGCTGGACTCGTGTGTCCTGTAGAACACTAGACGAGCAGACATCACCTCTCCTGCGTGCGTGCACCATGTTCTTGTTTTGAAAGGGGATGGTTGAGCTGAGGCTCTTCAAACCCAGGCCCTTTCCGCGAGTCACCATCAGAACCCGGGGACAGCTCGGGTGATGCTGAGGAAGATCAGTGGGATCAGTCCAGGGGCCAGATGTGCTTGAGTGTTGAGCTGCTCTGCTATTGTCCGCCTTACCCAGTGAATGAGACCCATGGAGCACTGGGCCTTGATCGCTAAAGGTTCTTAACCGCATGAGGCTGGTGTTAATGCCAGGTAAACTGCAAGGCGATGATCATTAAGGTGAATGTGCCTAATTAAGATGGGCAGCACGAAGGCCATTAGTGTGTCTGTAGTATAACGCATGTGAAACATCAGAGCAGCTCTTGGGACAAGAGTGTCTGAGCACTTCTCATGGCTCCACTGACTGGAAAGGGAGGAGTAGAGGTCAGGAAACAAGTGGTTACTTTCTTCTTAGCAGCCAAGAAGATTTCAACAAAAAGTGCATCTGTTAGCTCAGAGCAGTCTGATGCGAGTTGTCAGGCCCTGCATATCGACATGGATTAAACATTAGAGAACCATTACTCACCAGCTGCAAAGACCACAATAACAAAAAAAAAACCCACAACAGATTGAAATGGAAACCGTGAGCCTGTAGGGAAATTTAAACAAATCCCTCAAGAAACCCGGTCTTGAATTCCCCTCACAAGCCTTTTCCTCTCTGGGCGTCTGTTAGGATCAGCAAAAAGTCTGGCGAGAGAAGAGAATGTTACAGCATGGTGCGCGCACAAATGCTGTGAAATTTCGACAAGAACAAACACCCACCCAAAGCTGGTGAGGGGCTGGCCAGAGACACCCCATCTGATGCTCAAGTCACACCTTGTTTACTGCGTTTAATGAGCACTGATTCACTCGAGGCGGTTTTGTGCTGCGATACAAGTTTGATGAGCATTAAACAAATGGAGTACAGAGTGTGTGACCTGCACGCATCTTGAATATTTCGAGGGAACCGCTGGGCTTCTATCCACTGACATCCTTGGGCCTGGCCACTCGTGTCAGGTTATTTTGTTTCCCAGATGCAAGAGTCTGGGTGTCTTATTATCCAGGTGGGGCCACACACTGGTGGTGGTAGTGGGATTCCCCATTACATGTAAAGCACTTTGAGTGGTGTGTCCAGAAAAGCGCTATATAAGTGTAAGCGATTATTATTATTATCATTATTATTATTCCATTTCTAATCACTCACCTCTGAGGCTGGTGGCTGCTCATCTCCCTTGCCTTTGTCTTCTGAGGCAGTCGGAGCATTGTGGGACACCGCCCGGAGTGTGGGGGGTCTAGAACATTTCCTTTTTTCCCCAGTAAATAATTCTCTCCCCCTTTTCTTTTTTCAGGACAGGTTTGCGGAGATCTTTGGCAAGGATGCGGCTGCGGAGTACCGGAGATCACAGGAGAGCTTCAAGAAGTGGCTGCTGGCGGGCATGACTCTGGTTACTGGGCTGGTGGTGGGCTCCTACATCGCGAAGAAACGCTTATAGGACAGCAGTTGTGCCAGGTGCGGAGAGGAGCCCCCCCCCACACACACACACACACACACACACACACACACCACACACCCCTTCTCTCGCACGCCCTGAAGCAGAAGGACTTTAGTCCCAGCCTGGGGCTGGCCACTGCCTTCATGAAGCAGAAAGAAAAGAGTTTTGGGACCAGTTTTGTTCCTCCATCCCCCCTCTTTAGCATCGTTATTTTATCATTATCCCGTTATTTGAGGCTTACTTTATTTTTAAAGTTTTGGGGAAATAAAGGACCGTGCTAGGGAGTGTTTACAGCGCAGGGCCGTGCTCATGATCAGCTGGGGAAGCTTGGGTGAGCAGGCTGGGGTGGCTCATTTCCGTAGTGAAGGCGAATGGTCCTCTTTAGGTGCTGTTGTATGTTCTGCACCAACAGCGTCAACCGCTGGAACAGCAGTCTGAGCTTCGCCAGGCACGCCATCCCAGAAATCTGGGGGATCCCCAGGCACTCGGAAACTGACGGGAATATTTAATCCGACTGGATGAGACTCAGACACTTGCCGTCTTGAGCCAACATCTACAGCGGTTTCAAGGAGTACCCAAATTTAAGGCTTTGTTGGTGGACTTTTCTTAAAAAAATAAATACCGAGAGGCATTAAAAATGCAACAAATTCTATTGCGTCCCACACTCATTTGTTACATTTCGGACGCCTCTCTGTAGTCAAGGAGTGCATGTAGGGGTGTATATATACAATTTATAATAGTAAAATGGGCCTTCCAGTCCGTCACTGCAACCGGTTCTTAAATAGGGTTCAGACAACGAAGGATTAACGCGAACGCTTGCGTATTTAACAAACGACATGTGGACGAGGAGCCGCGCTGGACCCCGCTGATCCCTTCCTTGCTGTTGTCGAGTGCTTGTACCGCTGCACCCAGCGTGCGTGTCCTGCACCTGACGAGCCCCATGTCTGCGCGATCGATTTCCGTGCCCGGATGATCCGCGCTTGCTGACGTCCCGTGGCGAGGGGTCCGCGGGTCAGCCGAGTCCTGTGCCTTGAGTCGGAGTCGGCAGGGATATGAACCAGCTGTCGAAAGTGCTGGTTTCCTGCTGTGTCACCGACGCCTGAGGCTGAAAGAGATGGCCCCTGACATGAGTACGTCGGACAGGGCAGATTTTAGTAGGTGTGAAGCAGGCATTAGCCAACCTGTTGCTGTTGTTTTTGGTTTGGTTTTTTTAAGTCCCTGCTCCCACATTCGTTTTACATTTTACATTTGTGACTTTTCGATTCCCCATTGCGCTTTCAGGTTTTGGTGGTTTTTAATTTGTTGTTGTTCAAATAAGCAAAAACTCCCAAATGTCTGAAGAACAAAAAAAAAGAAAAAGAGGATATATTCACCAGTGCTGGAAAGCCCCTGATCCTGGTCAAAATCCCTTCCTATGATATTTTTTTTTGCATGTGATTTTACAATTAAAGCATCGCTGGAGAACGTCCCCCCCCCCCCCCCCCAGTGGTGTAATATCCTCCTTACAGGATGATTCTTGAAAGCGAGAGAGATACACGGTAAACTTTTGTCTCCAAACCACCCACCAAGAAGTATCCGTCCAGAAACAGAAATTACTGGAATCTCAAATGCTAAATCAGAACGTTCTGTATGACGTCAGCACATAACATTTCTCTTACCAGTGTTCTGCTCCGTAAGCTGTGTAGCAGGGAAACTAGCAAGAGGCATTTAAATACAGCAGCCTTTTCTGTAAACAACAATGCTGAGCTATTGTGCTCTGCTGAGTCAGAGCCTAATGCGACCCCATGTTGAATGTGTACTTGAAAGAGGGCTTTAGAGATTGGGCAGATGTCCAGAAAGGAATCTTAAGTTAACGCACTTTGTGGGTTTTTTTTTTAATAAAAGGTGTTTTTGTTTAGAAAGCTCTTTATCCGTGAATCGTTAAAATACCCGACTCTCACCGTTATTATTCTTGTGAGCTCAGATCCCAAAGGAAGCATGACTAAGCATCGGCTGTGTCACAACAGATGGCATCCAAAAACGGGGTTTCGGTACAATCTTGATGACTCACCGCCAGCCACGCGGCACAAGTGACATTATCTGTACTGCACTGAGCAGTTGGCCCTGGCGAGGTGATTGCGAGAGCCCGAACGCTGCGGGTTCGAGCCGCCCTGGGGAGGCAGGCTGGAGACGTGCTCCTTCTGGGGTGTCCTGTGCCGGGATTAGCCAGAAGAGCCATTACTGGGTGATGCCATCGTCCTCCTCATCCGCCTCCTCATCATCATCGTCGTCACCTCCCCAACTCGTGGGGCGCGTGCACACTCTCCCTCTTCCCAAAAATCGAATCCGTTTTCCGAATGCAGCTTTTTGTTTTGGATATTAAAAGAGGTGAAGTGTAGGATGAAACGGGAGAAATAGGGAAGGGTACACTCTTCCAGTTTATTCCAATCGGCTGCCAGGATGCAGTTCTTGCGTCCACATCTTGGTATGTTTTTGGGAAAAGTAACGGTTGCACCAACTGACAAAACCAGATCACACTAAAACGCAGAGTAGGAAGGTGGGAGTATTTTTTTTTTTTGGTCTAGTTCTCTCACGGTACCTTTTTATTAGGTCTGTATTAGTACAGGTCTGTCAGTTTATAATAGAACCAATATTTTGGAATCAGTATTTACAGGTGGGAATGAGTCTTTCGTATCTGGAAAGAGCTTCTACATACTGTGTCGTGTGCATCGTATTTTTTTTTTGTGAAGAATAAACACTTCCAGTTGTAGGCCTTGATCTCAGATGAATATCGGGTTTTGTCACGTTGTAAGAAAACAGCAGTTTAGAAACACGTCCACCCCACATTGGCTTAAAAATGTTTTAATATGAAACTATTTTATTGAACTGAATTGAATTTACTGGATTGTTTCCATGTTTCTAAGAAAAAATGTTGGCTGCTGATATCCACGTTTTTTTTAAATGCCAAGTGTGATCTGTTAGTGGTGTTTGGGTTATAACTTGCTTCATTTGGTCAGATTTTGTACCAGTTTCTGTCCACTGCCTCCAGGTGGGGCAAGGCCAAAATCAGGCATAAATTCCTTATTCCCAATCTGACGATTGGGTTTAAGGCACAGGCTTGTTAGCAGTAGTGTAAGTAGCGTATCTTAGAGACCAGTGGAAACTTTGTCAAAGAGAATGATTGAGATTTTTAGGTTTCAGAATTTCTCAGAGGAGCATATTCTTAAGCCTAAATGGTGAGGTTAGAACTGTCCCTCAGCACCCTCCCCAGAATTCCCAATCTCCTCCTCCTGTGCTGGGAAAAATATTCAAGGAGGCAAAAAATGCATTTTATTAGGTGGGGATGTTTGCTCCTCCCTAGTTTAGTTTTGTTTGACGGGGAGGTTCTGAGCTAACGAGTCAGCCTGACCAGGTCCTGCTAGATTCTGTTCCAGACACTAAAAGCTGGACACGCCTCCACTGCTCGCAGAGTGCTTTCCCGCTCTTTGTCAAGTGTTAATGAGCAGGAACCCAGTGCACAAGCTTGGTGCTGGCCATCCTGGAGGGTCAGTCTGGGTGCAGATAGACTTTGAAACTGAAATACCTGGGCTAACTAGTTAAAAAAAACATCTCTACTCTCTTAAGTCGATAAAGTCGGAGGGAAGCGGATGCAATCCATTTGAGATTCAGCGCAACGGGCAGGTTTTGCAGTTTCTTTTTTGTTCCTTGACAGGCCAAATCTTAGCTCTCTGCACATTTCACCCCTCCCCTTGTGGACACGACGAGCCCAGGGCTCATAGGATCAATTCCTGAAGGGCCTGCCCTCTGCTTTATTTGTCCCATGCAGGCTTTCATTTGCATAGTTGGTCTAATTAAGTGCATAATATTAATATTCTAACCAGGCGTTCTAGATGAGGGTGTCTTCAGGGATGGGGATGTTCTGAGTGCTGTGTAAGTGCAAGGACAACCCCAGGTGTTTGGAGAAAAGCACTAGGTTGACTTCAGCTAGCAACAAAAGCATGATGACACCAGCAGCTCCAAGAACTGTTTGACTGACAACTGACAATAGAGAACCTTGAATATATCCATCCATGAAATTAATACATTGGTCTTGTATACAAGCCAGTTGTTTCCATGACGCACCACCTTAATAAATGTTTAACCTTGCTGCAAAAGTTTGTTTTTTTTTCCCCTGCTTTTGGTTATGGATACTTTGAGGATGTCCTTGCTCCAGGGTCTAAAAACCAGCTTATCAGTACAAGCACTACATACACTTGTCTCCTTGACAGAAGTTTAGAAATATTTAAAGCTGAGTGTACAGCATATAGAGTTCCCGCTGCCTTAATTCCAACATGTCTGTTTGAAGCGTCTTTGTAAGGCCCTTTGTGTATATTTAGTCATCTTAGAAGAAAAGTGGAAATATTTTTTTAAAGGTTTTGTTTAGTTCTAATTTAATATAAATGAACCATTGTGGTCTTAGAAGCCTGTGCTTTTTATTTTAATGTTTAACACTGAATAAAGACTAGTACAGTATCAAAGAAATGTGTGGCGTTTTATTTATTGTGGAGCCTCTTGGTTGCTGCCAACAACCATATCACCCTGCAACTCACAACTGGCAACACACTGGAGCTCAGCAGGTGTGAGCCTGGCCAGTACCTGGATGGGAGACCTCCTGGGAAAGCTAAGGCTGCTGCTGGAAGAGGTGTTAGTGGGATCAGTAGGGGGCACTTACCCTGCAGCCTGTGGGGGTCCTAATGCCCCAGTATAGTGACAGGGACACTATACTGTAAAAAAAAAAAAGGTACCATCCTTCACTTGAGATGTAAAATCAAGGTCCTTATTCTCTGCGGTCATTAAAAATACCAGGGTGTTTCTCAGAAAGAGTAGGGGTGTAACCCTGGCGTCCTGGCCAAATATCCCATTGGCCCTTACCAATCATGGCCTCCTAATAATCCCAGCCTATGAACTGGCTTCATCACTCTGCTCTTCTCCCCACCTACTGGCGCACTATGGCTGCCAACAAGAACACTCAAGTTCAAGCTAATCTCCCCCCCCCAAAAAAAAAAAACAACCTGAAATGTACCTTCTGCAGTTATCAGCTTTACCATCTGAAAACAAAATTGGCTTTAAGCCAGTATTCAAACAGAAGGCAAGCATAAGCCCAGTCTCAAAACATCCTTCCAAAGATGGGGGGGGAAAAATCCCTACCACAGATCCGATGGGAAAATAATTTCAAACCCGTTCTTTCCTCACACCATCACCTGCTCTACCGAGGCTGTTGGCGTCCCAGCCTAGCCAAAACGAGCATTCAGGCACGGTTAAAGACTTTTATTCAATTCAGATAGTGCACGTCAGAAGGAAACAGAAGTGTGCAAGGGGAATCCCACCGCAACGGACTTCCCCCGGTTTTCCATCCGCACTCCGAGGCACGTCGCGGCTCGGAACTTGATCAAACAAATCCTGGCTCCTGTTGGGGAAAACATGTGGGTGCATCTCAGGTGAAGCTAACCGGCTCTACCTTCCATAGGCTCGTTTCGTTTCCTAGAAGCGAGAGGCGTGCAGTGGCGCCCTGCCGAAGTGCCGTCGGCACTGGGCAAGCAGGAGGTGCTTTCCTCCCCGAGCGCTGGAGGCGTGAAGGACAGAACGGAGTGACCGGTGGCTCGCAGGAGGGAGGCCAGAGCGCTCATCCGGGCAGGCAGACGAGAGGGTGACCGACTGGCCCTTCGTCCCGGCCTCTCCTCTCCTACTTCTTCCACTCCTTCCTCTCGTAGTCCCACTTGGCGGAGAAGCCCTCCACCGGGTTGACCCGCGTGTCGATCATCCTCTTGGCCTGCATGGCCTTCCATTCGTCGGTCAGGGTGTGCGGCCGGGGGGGGTACACTGCAACAGGGACAACGAGAGGGGCTTCAACATGCTCTTCTGACCGCACAAGAAGGGACCATTCAGATTATTTAGGCTGTTTGGTAGGACAATTGATCTGAGGATCCCCTCCGAAGCTACAACTGCAGCATTTCCTTTCCTTCCTAATGCAATGGGTCCGTTTGGAACAGGCTCCCTCGGAGACTAGGAATCAAAAGGGCAGGGCTAGGTTTCTGAAGAAGAACCAGCGGGTGGGAAGATCAGGACCGGTTCGTCTCCCAAGCTTACCTTTCTGGGAGGCTCACAGCTTGGCTCCAGTGTTAAAAAACTGGCCAGTTCACAAGGAAGACCCAGAAATGTAAGAATTCAGAGGTGTGTTACTTTCTGATCACAGGACGGTCAAATTAACAACAGCATCACAGAGAGTTTTCACAGGGAACGGTTAAAAGCCTGGTTTTGACCAGCGCCAGGAAAGAGCGCCCAACAGCGCCGTGAGCACAGAGGGCTGCCCGCAGACATAACCACCGAGCGGCGCTCACCAAAGACGCGCTGCCACCACACCACCAGGCTGGTAATCCCGATGAAGATGAAGACACCCCCCACCACCGTCTTCCACTCGTTCGACGGCTTCTTCATCTCCGCGTAGCTCTGCTTGAACATCATGCGGTACACTGGAGGGGGGGGGAACAGGGGGACATAAGGCGCTGTTGACCCACGGGCACAGACGAGAGCGGCCGGGTTAGGTTAGCCGATCTGTGCCCACATTTCTCCTAAAAGACTGCAAGTAAAAAAAAAAAAAGATTGCAGGTACTGCGTGCAAGATTGCAATGTGCAGTACTAGGTCATGAATTCCTCAAGCCCATACTTACAAGCAGTGCTTGTGGCACACGGGTGCTCAGAGATCCCGAACCCACGCAATGACGTGAATTGCGGATACCAGTTTTAATCGTCAAGACTCGCCGCACCTGAGTTTTATTTTATAGACCCTGTATGGGGTGGAGAGTCGTTCGTGATACATGATTATTTCTGGGGCTCCTGTACGCGAAGACGCAGGCCACGCTCGACTCTTACAGGCGATCTGCTCCTCGCGGGTGAGCTCCTTCCACGACCCCCTCTCCTTCAGCTTCAGGCTCTCCTGCGGCCCGCTCAGCTCCCGCTGGTACGGGACGTCCGGCAGCGGGGTGTCCCGGCGGTCCCAGTACATGGGCAGGGACATGTCCGCCTGCTTCGCCACTCCTGCCGGACGGAGACGTGGGTTGGATTACGGTTCAGGTAAGGACACTGGGAGGCGAGAAGGTTTGTAATCCCAGCCGTCAAGATAAAACTTGATAAGGGGGAGGCTCTTTACAGAGAGCACAACTACAGTCAAACCCGGGACACAGCGCGCTCACGGCCAGAGCGCGCCACCCAGTCATCCCTGCGGTCCCTGCAATTTTAAATCCCTGTTTTGCAGGATAAGTCCCCACCCGAGATCACTGGAAAAAAAATAAAAATAAGACAACGGTGTATATTAACTGAAAGTGTGGTTATTCTCAATTAACACCTTCGTACAGAGAACTGCACGTTTCCAAAACGCCGCGACAGAGGACGACTCTCTCGATCTGCCCGTTTTCCTGTATAAGCGCGCCCCCTGGTGGAACACCGCGGGCACGGAACGCAAAC